>NC_057807.1:179199882-179499882 GCF_018294505.1 Triticum aestivum | reverse complement strand
AAAGACCCCCCCCCTATCGCACACACTGATGAGGCGACGGTTTAAAACTCCATAGCGGGAAGGGGGTAAAACCATTTGTGATGCGGAGCATCCCACGATCATGCCCATGGATGCATCTACATCTCCTACGACACCACTTGGACCAATGACAAGAGCTCGGGCAAAGGCTATTGAAGATAAGGTGAACTCTCTCCTCTCCGAACTCCCACTCTCTACACATGGGACATGGATACTACCTCAAGAGGAAACACTATGTGTGCTCAGGTACTTGGAGGAAGGCCACGGAACAGCTACATCCAATGGACAAGACGGCGAGGACACCGAGTACGAGGGACAGGAAGAAGAGCTACCGAAGAAGCTCCAGCCACCGGACGACCGGTCGGGACCGAAAGTCCGCTGCCTGAAGCTACAACCACCGGACGACCGGTTGGGACCGGAAACCCGGTGCTTGAAGGCCCAGTTGACCCAAGTCCCAGCCTATGCAAGCTACAGCGAGCGGACATCCGTCCAAGACCGGACGACCGGCGACACCTCCCAGCGAGCGGACGTCCGGACTCCTACGGACGACTGGCAGTTCAACACCCGAGCCAAATCAGCAGAAGTCCGAAGCGACCGGACGACTGGCCGTCTCCGGATGTCCGGCGTCACTTTTACAGAATGAAAATAACGGAAGTCCGAGCCCTACCCGACGCCCGTTCCCTCGCAAGCCATCGGACGTCCACTGCATGTGTGTGCACAGTTTTGGGCCGATGCCCTTGTACCCCTCCACTTCGCCCCCCATTTGCACTTAGACTATAAATAGACCTCCTCCTCCTCCTAGTTAGGGTTCGCATTTGTTTAGCTCATGTTTGAGATAGATCTTTGCTCATCCACTTGGTTACTTCTCCATCGGAGTTCACGACCTCTTCGGAGAAGATCCCCCAAGCGGATTTAAGACCCCATCACAGGAAGACCCTTCAAGAGCTCCTCACGGAGAAGACCTTTGTATTGTCCTTTGTTGACTTTGGATCGTGTATCACTCTTTGTGTTTCAAGGATCTAGCATATGTGTGACCGAATTTTGTTGGTTTGAGTGATTTCTCTCGTGTTTCCCCTCGTGATTTCTCCTCATTCTTCGTGTTCTTCGTAGGAATCCCTCCAATCATGAAAGATGAAACATCTAGGGTTCTACCCTACATCATCTTGGTGTCATGAGCCACATTGATCACGTATTTGGAGCCCCTACCCCTTGTTTTCTAGCTTTATTTTGTGGTGTTCTTCGCCAAATTCAAAAATCCCCACCAAAAGTAGCCCCAACTTTTTTTTTGTGATTTGTTGGTGTGATGAACTTCTGTTGGATTTGATCCATGGATTTTCTTTGCCACGAGTGGATCTAGCTTTCCCCCATCATCTCCACCTTCTCCATCGACAAAATTGCTCAGATTTGACCAATTTTGCCACTTCCTCCATGAACCCTAGTTGTCCATCCCGTGCCCAAAATCTCCTAGGCACCGGACGTCCGCTAGCTACCGGATGTCCGACGACCGGACGACCGCTCCCCCACTGGACGTCCGCTGTTTCCTAGCAAAACTGAAAAATTTCAATTCGGCCACCACCACCTCTCCACCTTCACCTTCGCATACGCACTCCCATACCACCACCGCTTTTCGCAAGCACCACCATCGCTTACCCGCTATCGTCTCCAAAATTTTTGACACGTTTTCTTTGAGAATCTGAGTTGTAGTTCCGTGACCTATTGTGTTTCGGCTATATAGGTACGGTTCAACATCAACATCACAATCTCTCATCTTCGCCAAGGACTCGTCATCGACAACAACCGTTCGACAACTTTGACACCTTCAACCGTAAGCAAGGATGGTAACCTTGACGACATCTTTGTCTACTCCTTGCCATTGCATTGATAATCCCCATAGCCTTACTTTTGCGTCGCTTCCCCATCGAGACTAGCCTTTGAGTATTGCCGGCAACGTGACTTGTGCACATTAGTGATCATACTTCCCATAGCATACATACCATATCATCGTGGTGCATATCTTTGGTATCATATCTTGTGCCATAAGGTTTTCATCACATATACACAATCTTGGTTCGTGAAGTTTTGAATGAGAAAAGAGCTCAAAAGAGAAAGAGCCAGGCAAGCTTTTAAGAAAAATGGAAAGATAAGCAAAGAGCTTATAAGCAAGAACCATAGCGTCATACTACATTAAGATTGTCATATCCGATCATCTTGGATCATATCACCGGAATACCATACATATAGCATACTTGGGATAGAAGTCGTTGCATTTTTGCTTAGTAGGTTATGCACAAGTTTCGTATCCGCCTATTGTGCAATCGTGCTAGCGTCTCTCTAGTGTTGTGCAACAAGAGCATTTTCATGGATTCCACATTTTGGCTCATTCCTTGGTTGCACGACCCCACTTATCTATTTGTGTGTGTGTTTCCGTGTGCCATATCTTGCTACTGGTCTACTTGTTGCATTTGCAAATTTGTGAATCTTTTCCAACATTATTGAGGTTCACTAATAATTGCATCAAATTTTGCGCCGCCATCCTAACCGAGCTCCACCGTAAGCTTTTACTTGTGTAGGTGTGAGAACCGACAAGAATTGGTACCAATTGTGCTATTTCCTTGTTACATATTTGAGTGATCATTGATCCATCTTCAACATCGGTCAAGGTACATTTGGTAAAAGTTCTTCTCTTTCTCCCACTCAATTATTTTCTTGGAATGATGGATAGGCCAAGTTCTCCTACCAACCCACTCTTCATCGAGCAAGACGACGACATGTCATCCTATGTCACCAAGAGCCACCTCTTTAGTGCAGAAAGAGCTTTGCATCAAGAACAACAAGCAATGAGCGACCACATCGACAATCTTGCCACCGACTTGCGACTCTCCGAGCAATGAACAATAGATTACTTCGACAACAAGCTCGAGACACACAAACAAGAGAACGATGCAAGAATGGACGAGATCCGTACCTTGTTGGTAAACCGCTCTTCTACCACTCCGTCCTACTCAAGACGGAGTTGCTTGAGTCGACACTCCGATGACACCCTCTCCGGCTCAAGTACACCGACATCCAACACTCTATGTCGAGCCGTGCGCCAAGAACGTCAAACAACTCGCAATCCTCTGCATGGCAATCATCCACAAGGGTAATTCGACGAGCAAGTACAACGTCATCGCCAAAAGAAAGCTACTCTTGCACAAGCACAACGTGAAGCACAAGCACTTGAGGCGCAACGTGCCCTTCGAGAGTCAAGTCGAGTCATCACGAACCGCAACCAAGATAAGCACAATCAAGAAGAAGTACTTCGCGAAGAAATCTAAGAGAGGAACTATCAAGCAAGAGCACATCCACATGCCCCACAAGCTCAACAAGAACCCCAAGTTCGCCAAGAACAACATGAGGTTGACAATCCTCTACGACATGGGAATCATTATCATCCCCGACCCCAACACAATGAAGAGCAACGCTATGGCAAGCTCAAGTTCACCATGCCCAAGTTCACTGGAAGCAATGATCCCGAAGAGTACCTTTCATGGGCATTGAAGCTCGACAAGATCTTTCGTTTGCACAACTATGAGGAAGAGAAGAAGATCGCTATGGCATCCCTTGTGTTCCAAGACTATGTGCTCATATGGTGGCAACAAGTCCTTGAGCGCAGAGAGGCAAGAAGTGAACCGCCAATCACCACATGGGATCAAATGAAGGATGTCATGCGAGCACACTTTGTGCCAACATACTACAATCATGACCTCTTCAAGAAACTCCAACTCCTCAAGCAAGGAACAAAGAGCGTTGAAGAATACTACAAGGAAATGGAGATTGCCATGATAAGAGCCAATGTCATGAAAGATGATGAGCAAACTATGGCCCGTTTCTTGAATGGCCTCAATCATCACATCAAGAAGATTGCCGACTTCCAACCCTACTCCTACCTCATCGAGCTAGTGCATCAAGCTACCAAAGCGGAATGTCAAGTGCAAGATGACTTCAAATACGCCAAGTACTCTTCCAAGAGTTATGGCTTCTCCAACAACCAAGCTTGAACGACTCCAACACCTTCTACCTCAATCAAGTCATCTACAAGCAACGGCAACAAGTCAAGTTACAAGAAAACTTTGACAACCTCAAGTCATCCTCCTAATACAAGCAATTTCAAGCCGCGAGCTTCATCATCTACTCCAACCGATGAGACCGTCAAGAAAAGTTCCATCAAGTGTTTCACATGCGGCCGCCGAGGCCACAAGTCCTTTGAGTGTACCAACAAGCGCACCATGATCCTCAATGATGATCGAACCTATGACTCCATGAGTGAAGAGGAAATGGAAGCCCTTGAGCAAGTGGCCATGCATCGGCACGTGAACAAAGATGAAGATGATCAAGTCTTTTGTGATGAGGATTCGAGCCCCGCGCTCGTTATCTCCAAGGTCTTGACTCTTCAACATCAACAAGATGAAGACCAAAGATGCCATATCTTCCACACCAAGGCTGGCATCAATGGAAGGTCCGTCAAGGTCATCATCGATGGAGGGAGTTGTCATAACTTAGCAAGTGAAGAACTATGCTCCAAGCTCCAATTGGCCAAGATGAAGCACCCACACCGCTACAAGGTTCAATGGCTAAACGATTCCGGCACAATACAAGTCGAACATATGGTACAACTTCCCTTCAAGATAGGAGCATATGAAGACACTTTGGAGTGTGATGTCGTCCCTATGTCCGTTTGCCACCTCCTTCTTGGTCGACCATGGAAAATTGACCGAGGCGTCATCTGATACGTCCATTTTGCATCATGCTTTTATGTCGATATTTATTGCATTATGGGCTGTTATTTCACGTTATGTCACAATACTTATGGCTATTCTCTCTTATTTTACAAGGTTTACATGAAGAGGGAGAATGCCGGCAGCTGGAATTCTGGGCTGGAAAAGGAGCAAATATTGAAGTACTATTCTGCACAACTCCAAAAGTCCTGAAACTCCACGGAATACCTTAGAAAAAATAAAGAAAAATCATCGCCAAAGATGAAGGCTAGGGGGCCCACACCCTGCTCACGAGGGTGGGGGCACGCCCCCCTGGGCATGCTCCCTACCTCGTGGGCCCCCTGGTGGCTCTCCAATGCCCATCTTCTCCCATATGAAGTCTTTTGATGAGAAAAAAATAGAAGAGAACCATTCGGGACGAGACTCCGCCGCCACGAGGCGGAACCTTGGCGGAACCAATCTAGGGCTCCGGCAGAGCTGTTCTGCCGGGGATACTTCCCTCCGGGAGGGGGAAATCATCACCATCGTCATCACCAACGCTCCTCTCATTGGGAGAGGGCAATCTCCATCAACATCTTCACCAACACCATCTCATCTCCAAACCCTAGTTAATCTCTTGTATCCAATTCTTGTTTCCAAGTCCGGGATTGGTGCTAGTAGGTTGCTAGTAGTGTTGATTACTCCTTGTAGTTGATGCTAGTTGGTTTATTTGGTGGAAGATCATATGTTCAGATCCTTTATGCACAATATTACCCCTCTGATTATGAACATGAATATGCTTTGTGAGTAGTTACGTTTGTTCCTGAGGACAAGGGAGAAGTCTTGCTATTAGTAGTCATGTGAATTTGGTATTTGTTCGATATTTTGATAAGATGTATGTTGTCTAACCTCTAGTGGTGTTATGTGAACGTCGACTACATAACACTTCACCATTATTTGGGCCTAGAGGAAGGAATTGGGAAGTAATAAGTAGATGACGGGTTTCTAGAGTGACAGAAGCTTAAACCCTAGTTTATGCGTTGCTTCGTAAGGGGCTGATTTGGATCCATATGTTTCATGCTATGGTTAGGTTTACCTTAATACTTTTGTTGTAGTTGCGGATGCTTGCAATAGAGGTTAATCATAAGTGGGATGCTTGTCCAAGTAAGGGCAGTACCCAAGCACCGGTTCACCCACATATCAAATTATCAAAGTACCAAACGCGAATCATATGAGCGTGATGAAAACTAGCTTGACGATATTCCCATGTGTCCTCGGGAGCGCTTTTCCTATTATAGGAGTTTGTCCAGGCTTGTCCTTTGCTACAAAAAGGATTGGGCCACCTTGCTGCACTTTATTTACTTTTGTTACTTGTTGCTCGTTACCATTTATCTTATCACAAAATTATCTGTTACCACTTATTTCAGTACTTGAAGAGAATACCTTGCTGAAAGGACTACAATAGATCCCCTATACTTGTGGGTCATCAAGACTCTTCTCTAGCGCCGTTGGCGGGGAGTGAAGCACCTTTGGTAGGTGGAATTTGGTGAGGAAAAATTTATTTAGTGTGCTGAAATTTTTTGTCACTTGTTACCATGGAAAGTAATTGCTTGAAGGGCTTGTTTGGGGTATCTTCACCCCGTCCAGTTGAGCCAAGAGTTGCTCCTCAACCTACTGAACCTACTGAATCTATTGAAAATGAAACTGCTTTTCAGATTCCTTTGGGTATGACGGAAAAACTGCTAGCTAACACTTTCGCAGGAGATGGAACAAAGCATCCTGACGAACATCTACGCTTTGTGGATGATATTTGTGGACTATTTAAGCTTGTAGGTATACCCGATGATGCCGTTAAGAGGAAGGCTTTCCCTTTATCTTTGGAGGGAGACGCATTGACATGGTATAGGCTATGTGATGATACGAGATCGTGGAACTATAAAAGATTGAAATTGGAATTTCATCAAAAGTATTACCCTATGCATCTTGTTCATCGTGATCGCAATTATATATATAATTTTTGGCCTCGCGAAGGAGAAAGCATCGCTCAAGCTTGGGGGAGGCTTAAATCAATGTTATATTCATGCCCCAATCATGAGCTCTCAAAATTGACAATTCTCCAGAATTTTTATGCTCGGCTTTCTGATAATAATCGCAACATGCTCTATACTTCTTGTGCTGGCTCTTTTATGATGAAGTCTATTGAATTTGGATGGAATTTATTGGATAGAATTAAACGCAACTCTGAAGATTGGGACCTCGACGAAGGTAAGGAGTCAGGTATGACACCTAAGTTTGATTGTGTTAAATCTTTTATGGATACCGATATTTTCCGTAAGTTTAGCACTAAATATGGACTTGACTCTGAGATAGTAGCTTCTTTCTGTGAATCTTTTGCTACTTATGTTGATCTCCCCAAGGAGAAGTGGTTTAAATATCATCCTCCCATAGAAGTAAAAGTAGCTGCACCTATTAAAGTTGAAGAAAAGATTGTCACTTATAATGATCCTATTGTTCCTACTTCTTATGTTGAGAAACCTCCTTTCCCTGTTAGAATGAAGGATCATGCTAAAGCTTCAACTGTTGTTCGTAAAAGCAATACTAGGACTTATACACCTCCTGAGCAAGTCAAAGTAGAACCCAATATTGCTATTGTTAAAGATCTCTTGTCTGATAATATTGATGGGCATGTTATTCAATTCACTGGTGAAACTGCTAGAATTGCTAAACCCTGTGATAGAGATAAACATAGACCTGTGGTAGGCGTGCCTGTTATTTCTGTTAAAATAGGAGATCATTGTTATCATGGCTTGTGTGATATGGGTGCTAGTGCTAGTGTTATACCCATTGACTTATACAAAGAAATTATGCATGATATTGCACCTGCTGAGTTAGAAGATATTGATGTTACAATTAAACTTGCCAATAGAGATACTATATCTCCAATGGGAATTGTTAGAGATGTTGAAGTCTTGTGTGGGAAAACCAAATATCCCGCTGATTTTCTTGTTCTTGGTTCTCCACAAGATAGCTTTTGTCCCATTATATTTGGTAGACCCTTCTTGCGTACCGTTAATGCTACGATAGATTGCAAAAAGAATGTTGTTACTATTAGCTTGGATGATATGGTTCATGAGTTTAATTTCTCTAAATTTAGTAAACAACATCGTGAGGAAGAATTGCCTAGTAAGGATGAAATTATTGGTCTTGCTTCTATTGCTGTACCTCCTAGTGATCCTTTAGAACACTATTTGCTAGACCATGAAAATGATATGTTCATGAATGAAAGAAGGGAAATAGATGAAGTATTCTTTAAACAGGAACCTATTCTGCAACACAATTTGCCTGTTGAAATCCTAGGGGATCCTCCTCCACCCAAGGGTGATCCCGTGTTTGAGCTTAAACCGTTGCCTGATAATCTTAAATATGCTTATCTTGATGAAAAGAAAATATATCCTGTTATTATTAGCGCTAACCTTTCAGAGCATGAAGAAGAAAGATTATTGAAAACTCTGAAGAAGCATCGTGCCGCTATTGGATATACTCTGGATGATCTTAAGGGCATCAGTCCCACTCTATGTCAACATAAAATAAATTTGGAAGCTGATGCCAAACCAGTTTGTGATCCTCAACGACGTTTGAATCCTAAAATGAAAGAAGTGGTAAGAAAAGAAATACTCAAGCTTCTGGAGGCAGGTATAATTTATCCCGTTGCTGATAGTCAGTGGGTAAGTCCTGTCCATTGTGTCCCTAAGAAGGGAGGTATTACTGTTGTCCCTAATGATAAAGATGAATTGATTCCGCAAAGAATTATCACAGGTTATAGGATGGTAATTGATTTCCGCAAATTAAATAAGGCTACTAAGAAAGATCATTACCCCTTACCTTTTATTGATCAAATGCTAGAAAGATTATGCAAACATACACATTATTGCTTTCTAGATGGTTATTCTGGTTTTTCTCAAATACCTGTGTCGGCTAAAGATCAATCAAAGACTACTTTTACATGCCCTTTTGGTACTTTTGCTTATAGACGTATGCCTTTTGGTTTATGTAATGCACCTGCTACCTTTCAAAGATGCATGATGGCTATATTCTCTGACTTTTGCGAGAAAATTTGTGAGGTTTTCATGGACGACTTTTCCGTCTATGGTTCCTCTTTTGATGATTGCTTGAGCAATCTTGCTCGAGTTTTGCAGAGATGTGAAGAAACTAATCTTGTCTTGAATTGGGAAAAGTGCCACTTTATGGTTAATGAAGGTATTGTCTTGGGGCACAAAGTTTCTGAAAGAGGTATTGAAGTTGATAAAGCCAAGGTTGATGCTATTGAAAAGATGCCATGTCCCAAGGACATCAAAGGTATAAGAAGTTTCCTTGGTCACGCCGGATTTTATAGGAGGTTCATCAAGGACTTCTCAAAAATCTCTCGGCCTCTGACTAATTTATTACAAAAAGATGTACCATTTGTCTTTGATGATGATTGTGTAGAAGCATTTGAAATACTTAAGAAAGCATTAGTCTCTGCACCTGTTGTTCAGCCACCTGATTGGAATTTACCCTTTGAAATTATGTGTGATGCTAGTGATTATGCTGTAGGTGCTGTTCTAGGGCAAAGAGTTGATAAGAAATTGAATGTTATCCATTATGCTAGTAAGACTCTAGACAATGCTCAAAGAAATTATGCTACTACCGAAAAGGAACTTTTAGCGGTTGTATTTGCTTGTGATAAATTCAGACCCTATATTGTTGATTCTAGAGTAACTATTCATACAGATCATGCTGCTATTAAATATCTTATGGAAAAGAAAGATGCAAAACCTAGACTCATTAGATGGGTTCTCTTGCTTCAAGAATTTGATTTACATATTGTTGATAGAAAAGGAGCTGAGAACCCCGTTGCAGACAACTTGTCTAGGCTAGAGAATGTTCTTGATGACCCACTACCTATTGATGATAGCTTTCCTGATGAGCAATTAAATGTCATAAGTACTTCTCGTAGCACTCCTTGGTATGCTGATTATGCTAATTATATTGTTGCTAAATTTATACCGCCTAGCTTCACATACCAACAAAAGAAAAAGTTTTTCTATGACTTGCGACATTACTTTTGGGATGACCCACATCTTTATAAAGAAGGAGTAGATGGTGTTATTAGACGTTGTGTACCTGAGCATGAACAGGAACAGATCCTACGCAAGTGTCACTCCGAAGCTTATGGAGGACACCACGCTGGAGATAGAACTGCACATAAGGTATTGCAATCCGGTTTTATTGGCCTACTCTCTTCAAGGATGCCCGTAAGTTTGTTTTGTCTTGTGATGAATGTCAAAGAATTGGTAATATCAGTAGACGTCAAGAAATGCCTATGAATTATTCACTTGTTATTGAGCCATTTGATGTTTGGGGCTTTGATTATATGGGACCTTTTCCTGCCTCTAATGGTTACACTCATATTTAGTTGCTGTTGATTACGTTACTAAGTGGGTAGAAGCTATTCCAACTAGTAGTGCTGATCATAACACTTCTATTAAAATGCTTAAGGAAGTTATTTTTCCGAGGTTTGGAGTCCCTAGATACTTAATGACTGATGGTGGTTCACACTTTATTCATGGTGCTTTCCGTAAGATGCTTGCTAAATACGACGTTAATCATAGAATTGCATCTCCATATCACCCGCAGTCTAGTGGTCAGGTAGAATTGAGCAATAGAGAGCTCAAATTAATTTTGCAAAAGACTGTCAATAGGTCTAGAAAGAATTGGTCCAAGAAACTGGATGATGCATTATGGGCCTATAGAACTGCATATAAAAATCCTATGGGTATGTCTCCGTATAAAATGGTTTATGGAAAAGCATGTCATTTACCTCTCGAACTAGAACATAAGGCATATTGGGCTATTAAAGAGCTCAACTATGATTTCAAACTTGCCGGTGAGAAGAGGTTATTTGATATTAGCTCACTTGATGAATGGAGAACCCAAGCTTATGAAAATGCCAAGCTGTTTAAAGAAAAAGTTAAAAGGTGGCATGACAAAAGGATACAAAAGCGTGAGTTTAATGTAGGTGATTATGTATTGCTATACAACTCTCGTTTAAGATTTTTTGCAGGAAAACTTCTCTCCAAATGGGAAGGTCCTTATGTTATCGAGGAGGTCTATCGTTCCGGTGCCATAAAAATCAACAACTTCGCAGGCACAAATCCGAAGGTGGTGAACGGTCAAAGAATCAAACACTATATCTCAGGTAATCCTATAAATGTTGAAACTAATGTTATTGAAACCGTAACCCCGGAGGAATACATAAGGGACACTTTCCAGAACGTTCCAGACTCCGAAAAGGAATAGGTATGTGGTACGGTAAGTAAACCGACTCCAAAACAATTTTTAAGGCAATATTTCTCCGTTTTGGAATATTTAGAAAAATAGAAAAATAAGAAGTAGTCCGGGGAGGACACGAGGCCTCCACGAGGGTGGAGGGCGCGCCCTACCCCCTGGGCGCGCCCCCTACCTCGTGAGCACCTCGTGTGCCCTCCGGACTCCGTTTCCTTGCACAGTACGTATTTTGGTCGGTAAAAATTCATTATATATACTCCCGAAGGTTTTGACGCTTGTATCACACAAATCTCCCCTGTTCTTGTTTTGAGCTATTTCTGTTGCAGATTTAGAGCACCATGACTTATCCCTCCTCCAACAACGAAGACAAGGATGTCTGGCTATTGAAGATTGAGTTGAAAAGGGAGGAACCAGAAGAAATCAACAAGGATGAAAGGATCAAGAAGGCTATGGAGGTTCAAGCTCCGGTGGTGAAAGAAGAAGACATCCCTCAACCTTTACCTAACCTTTTCACTCCAACAGAGATTGAAGCCTTCCAGATGATTGAGTTAGCCCGCATACAGAACAAGTATCTTACACAGGAGAATATTTTGTTGAAGGATCATATTGCCGGGCTCAAGAACATTATCCGCAAGTTGGAGGAACTTTTACGCTCGATGTGCGATTATCCACCGTCATCATCACCACCTCCATCACCTCCGAGGACATAATCACATGGGTATGGGCACTCCCCTTGGCAACTGCCAAGCTTGGGGGAGGTGCCCTGGTATCGTATCACCATCACAACTCCTATCTTTACCATTTTTCTTAGTTCGATCCTATTAGTAGTATCTTGATTTAGTAGAAGAAAGTCATGGCATGATCTAGTTTTGTGTTTTGCTTTATGGTCCTTCTTTGTAATCAAGTCTGTGAGCTATATAATAAAGATTAGTGTTGAGTCAAGGGCTTGAGTATTTTGCCATGATCTTGGGTGATTAGAAGAAAAAGAATAAAAAGAATCAAGAGTTCATATTGATCTTATTGAAAGTAATGACTTCACATAGAAAGAGTATGATGATTTAAAATTGTTGGGAGTTGGCAAATATAGCTTTGATCATTGTTGAAATTAATAGGAAGTAATAAGGAAAGAGAGGTTTCACATATAGATATATTATCTTGACATCTTTTATGATTGGGAGCACTCATTAAAATATGACATGCTAAAGAGTTGATGTTGGACAAGGAAGACAACATAATGAGTTATGTTCTCTTACATCTGAGATAAAGTATGTTGTCATGGTTCCTCTACCGTGTTGAGTTTTCCTTTCCCCCTCATGCTAGCCAATTCTCAGCACTAAGTAGAAATACTACTTGTGCTTCCAAATACCCTTAAACCAGTTTTGCCATGAGAGTCCACCATATCTACCTATGGATTGAGTAAGATCCTTCAAGTAAGTTGTCATCGGTGCAAGCAATAAAAATTGCTCTCTAAATATGCATGACTTACTAGTGCAGAGAAATAAGCTTTGTACGAACTTGTTGTGGACGCAATAAAAGCGACGGACTGCATAATAAAGGTTCACATGCAAGGGGCAATATAAAGTGACGTTCTTTTGCATTAAGATTTTGTGCATCAACCCTAAACGCGCATGACAACCTCTGCTTCCCTCTGCGAAGGGCCTATCTTTTATTATTATCCTCTACCTTATGCAAGAGTCACGGTGATCCTCACCATTCCTTTTTCATTTTATCCTTTGGCAAGCTCAGCATGTTGGAAAGAACATGATATATATATATCTAATTGGATGTGGGGGAGCGTGAATTATTATTGTTGACATTACCCTTGAGGTAAAAGGTTGTGGGGCAAAACTATAAGCCCCTATCTTTCTCTGTGTCCGATTAAAACTCTGTAACCACAAGTATCGCGTGAGTGTTAGCAATTATGAAGGACTAAGTGATAGTTGAGTATGTGGACTTGCTTTTAAGCTCTGACATAGACTCTTTCCGATGTTATGATAAATTGCAATTGCTTCAATGACTGAGATTATAATTGTTGGTGCCCAATAAAGTTTCTGATTCATATTTTGGCTTTGTGAAAAGATCATCACTTGAACATAAGTAATCATATGACAAAATTTATATATGTTGCTGTTATGAAGTAATCATGATGCCTTCATGTCCATATTTTATTTTTATCGACGCCTCTACCTCTAAACAGGAGGACATATTTATTGTTATCGGCTTTTCGCTTGAGGACAAGCGAGGTCTAAGCTTGGGGGAGTTGATACGTCCATTTTGCATCATGCTTTTATGTCGATATTTATTGCATTATGGGCTGTTATTTCACGTTATGTCACAATACTTATGGCTATTCTCTCTTATTTTACAAGGTTTACATGAAGAGGGAGAATGCCGGCGGCTGGAAAAGGAGCAAATATTGAAGGACTATTCTGCGCAACTCAAAAAGTCCTGAAACTCCACGGAATACCTTAGAATAAATAAAGAAAAATCGTCGCGAAAGATGAAGGCCAGGGGGCACACACCCTGCTCACGAGGGTGGGGGGTGCGCCCCCCTGGGCGCGCCCCCCTACGTCGTGGGCCCCCTGGTGGCTCTCTGATGCCCATCTTCTCCCATATGAAGTCTTTCGATGAGAAAAAATATAAGAGAACCTTTCAGGACGAGACTCTGCCGCCACGAGGCGGAACCTTGGCGGAACCAATCTAGGGCTCCGACAGAGCTGTTCCGTCGGGGATACTTCCCTCCGGGAGGGGAAATCATCACCATCGTCATCACCAACGCTCCTCTCATTGGGAGAGGGCAATCTCCATCAACATCTTCACCAGCACCATCTCATCTCCAAACCCTAGTTCATCTCTTGTATCCAATTCTTATTTCCAAGTCCGGGATTGTTGCTAGTAGGTTGCTAGTAGTGTTGTTTACTCCTTGTAGTTGATGCTAGTTGGTTTATTTGGTGGAAGATCATATGTTCAGATCCTTTATGCACAATATTACCCCTCTGATTATGAACATGAATATGCTTTGTGAGTAGTTACGTTTGTTCCTGAGGACAAGGGAGAAGTCTTGCTATTAGTAGTCATGTGAATTTGGTATTCGTTCGATATTTTGATAAGATGTATGTTGTCTAACCTCTAGTGGTGTTATGTGAACGTCGACTACATAACACTTCACCATTATTTGGGCCTAGAGGAAGGCATTGGGAAGTAATAAGTAGATGATGGGTTGCTAGAGTGACAGAAGCTTAAACCCTAGTTTATGCGTTGCTTCGTAAGGGGCTGATTTGGATCCATATGTTTCATGCTATGGTTAGGTTTACCTTAATACTTTTGTTGTAGTTGCGGATGCTTGCAATAGAGGTTAATCATAAGTGGGATGCTTGTCCAAGTAAGGGCAGTACCCAAGCACCGGTCCACCCACATATCAAATTATCAAAGTACCGAACGCGAATCATATGAGCGTGATGAAAACTAGCTTGACGATATTCCCATGTGTCCTCGGGAGCGCTTTTCCTATTATAAGAGTTTGTCCAGGCTTGTCCTTTGCTACAAAAAGGATTGGGCCACTTGCTGCACTTTATTTACTTTTGTTACTTGTTGCTCGTTACCATTTATCTTATCACAAAACTATCTGTTACCACTTATTTCAGTACTTGCAGAGAATACCTTGCTGAAAACCGCTTATCATTTCCTTCTGCTCCTCGTTGGGTTCGACACTCTTACTTATCGAAAGGACTACAATAGATCCCCTATACTTGTGGGTCATCATCATCCACAACGGGCGTACCAATCATTATAACTTCAAGATGAAGGGAAAGGAGTACGTGCTATGACCTATGTCTCCAAGTTAAGTGATCGCCAACAAGCAAGCCACTCATTATGGAGAGAATAGTGAGAGAGAGAACCACCACAAAGAGAGTGAGCGCCACAAGCCAAAATCGAGTGCCTCCACGATGAGCGACAAGAAGAACTTAGTTCTATTTCCCACCAAAAGTGAGATGAGAGAAGTGTGTGAGAACCCATCAAGTGTTATGCACTATGTCCTTTTGTGCAAGGACGAGGAAACAAAAACTAACACCTCTCACAATCTACCTTTAGTGTTGTCTTCTCTTTGCAGGAATTCCAAGAAGTTTTCCCCGACATGCTACCTCCGGGTCTACCTCCACTACGAGGCATCGAACACCGAATCGACCTCATCCCCGGAGCACCTCTACCTAACAACGCTCCCTACCGCGTCAACCCCGAGGAAACTAAGAGATCCAATGGCAAGTACAACAACTCATCGACAATGGTCATGTACATGAAAGCTTGAGCCCTTGTGTCGTACTTGTAATCATTGTTCCTAAGAAAGATGGCACCTATCGCATGTGTTACAATTGTTGTCCCATCAATTCTATCACCATTAGATATCGTTACCCTATTCCACGCTTAGATGATATGCTAGATGAGCTTAGCGGAGCCACCATCTTCTCTAAGATTGATCTTAAGAGTGGCTACTATCAAATATGCATCCAAGAAGGTGATGAATGGAAAACCACATTTAAGACCAAATTTGGCTTATATGAATGGCTTGTTATGCCAATGGGTTTATCTGAAGCACCAGGTACTTTCATGCGAGTCATGCATTTTCTTCTTCGACCATATATTGGTGTATTTGTTGTGGTCTATTTTGATGATATTCTTGTCTTTATAAAATCCCTTAAAGATCATGTCACCCATCTTAGAACCGTGTTGCAAACCCTTAGGAAAGAGCGCCTTTATGCTAATATGGACAAATTCCTTTTTAGTTGATAAGCTTGTTTTCTTGGGTTTGTTATGATATAGGGCGGAACCCTATGGGGCCGATCTTTCACATTTCGAGAGGATCCCTACGAGGAACACGAAGAACGCGCGGAAGAACACGAGGGAAATCATGAGGGGAAAACAAGAGAAACACTCAACCGACACGAATTTGATCACACAAGTGCTAGATCATCGAGGCACAAAGTAACACGAGATCCAAAGTCAAGAAGGGACGATACAAGAGTAACGGTTCTTCTCCGTGAGGAGGTCTTGATTGTCTTCTCCGGATGGAGGCCTTGAATCCGGATTGATCTTCTCCTAAAAGGTGCGGTCCCTCACGAGGAGTAGATCTGGTACAGATGAGCAATGCTCTATCTCAAATGAGCTATCACAATGCTAACCCTAATACGGAGCTAGGAGACAAGTATATATAGTGCTAAGTGATAACCCGCAAGTGTAGGGCATCGCAACAGCTTTCGAGGGTAAAGTATTCAACCCAAATTTATTGATTCGACACAAGGGGAGCCAAAGAATATTATTGAGTATTAGCAGTTGAATTGTCAATTCAACCACACCTGGATAACTTAGTATCTGCAGCAAAGTATTTAGTAGCAAAGTAGTATGATAATAAAGGTAACAGTAGCAAAACTAATATTTTTGGGTTTTGTAGTGATTGTAACAATAGCAACGGAAAAGTAAATAAGCGAAGCACAAGATGTGAAAAGCTCGTAGGCAATGGATCAGTGATGGATAATTATGTCGAATGCGATTCCTCATGTAATAGCTATAACATAGGGTGACACAGAACTAGCTCCAATTCATCAATGTAATTTAGGCATGTATTCCGTATATAATCGTACGTGCTTATGGAAAAGAACTTGCATGACATCTTTTGTCCTACCCTCCCGTGGCAGCGGGGTCCTAACGGAACTAAGGGATATTAAGGCCTCCTTTTAATAGAGAACCGGAACAAAGCATTAGCACATAGTGAATACATGAACTCCTCAAACTATGGTCATCACCGAGAAGTATCCCGATTATTGTAACTTCGGGGTTGTCGGATCATAACACATAATAGGTGACTATAGACTTGCAAGATAGGATAAAGAACACACATATATTCATGAAAACATAATAGGTTCAGATCTGAAATCATGGCACTCGGGCCCTAGTGACAAGCATTAAGCATAGCAAAGTCATAGCAACATCAATCTCAGAACATAGTGGATACTAGGGATCAAACCCTAACAAAACTAACTTGATTACATGGTAAATCTCATCCAACCCATCACCGTCCAGCAAGCCTATGATGGAATTACTCACGCACGACGGTGAGCATCATGAAATTGGTGATGGAGGATGGTTGATGATGACGACGGTGACGAATCCCCCTCTCCGGATCCCCGAACAGACTCCAGATCAGCCCTCCCGAGAGAGATTAGGGCTTGGCGGCGGCTCCGTATCGTAAAACGCGATGAAACTTTCTCTCTGATTTTTTTCTGCGCGAGACGAAATATATGGAGTTGGAGTTAAGGTCGGCGGAGCCTCAGGGGGCCCATGAGACAGGGGGGCGCGCCCGGGGTGTGGGCGTGCCCCCCACCCTCGTGGACAGGGTGTGGGCCCCCTGGTCTTGATTCTTTCGCTAGTATTTTTATATTTCCCAAAAAGTGCCTCCGTGGATTTTCAGGTCATTCCGAGAACTTATGTTTTCTACACATAAAACAACATCATGGCAGTTTTGCTGAAAACAGCGTCAGTCCGGGTTAGTTTCATTCAAATCATGCAAGTTAGAGTCCAAAACAAGGCAAAAGTGTTTGAAAAGGTAGATACGTTGGAGACGTATCAACTCCCCCAAGCTTAAACCTTTGCTTGTCCTCAAGCTATTCATTTGATAAATTGAAAGTGATAAATAAAAACTTTTACAAACTCTGTTTGCTCTTGTTGTTGTAGACATGCAAAGCCAGCATTCAGGTTTCAGCAAATATTATGAACTAACCATACTCATAATAACACTTAGGTCTCACAATTACTCATATCAATGGCATAATCAGCTAGCGAGCCATAATAATAAAACTCGGATGACAACACTTTCTCAAAACAATCATAACATGATATAACAAAATGGTATCTCGCTAGCCCTTTCTGAGACCGCAAAACATAAATGCAGAGCACCTTTAAAGATCAAGGACTGACTAAACATTGTAATTCATGGTAAAAGAGATCCAGTCAAGTCATAAACCAATAGTAATGAATGAAAATGACAGTGTGCTCTCCAGCGGGTGCTTTTTAATAAGAAGGGTGATGACTCAACATAAAAGTAAATAGATAGGCCCTTCGCAGAGGGAAGCAGGGATTTGTAGAGATGCCAGAGCTTGATTTTAAAATAGAGATTGAATAACATTTTGAGCGGCATACTTTCACTGTCAATGCAACAACTATGAGATGGCTGTATATTCCATACTACATGCATTATAGGCAGTTCCCAAACAAAATGGTACAGGTTTATACTCCCCCAACCACCAACAAGCATCAATCCATGGCTTGCTCGAAACAATGAGTGCCTCAGACTAACAACAGCCCTGGGGGAGTTTTGTTTAATTATATTGATTTGCTTTGATCTTTTTGGATCACTGGGCATCCCGGTTACCGGCCCTTTCTCGTGAATGAGGAGCGGAGTCCACTCCTCTTGAGAATAACCCTCCTAGCATGGAAGATATAGGCTGCCCTAGTTGAAACATGAGCTGCTCGAGCATACAAAACAGAATTTCATTTGAAGGTTTGGAGTTTGGCACATACAAATTTACTTGGAACGGCAGGTAAATACCGCATATAGGAAGGTATGGTGGACTCATATGGAACAACTTTGGGGTTCAAGGAGTTTGGATGCACAAGCAGTATTACCGCTTAGTACAGGTGAAGGCTAGCAAAAGACTGGGAAGCGACCAACTGAGAGAGCGACAACAGTCATAAACATGCATTAGAATTAATTCACACCGAGTACAAGCATGACTAGGATATAATCCACCATGAACATAAATATCGTGAAGTCTATGTTGATTTGTTTCAACTACATGCGTGAACATGTGCCAAGTCTAGTCACGCAATTCATTCAAAGGAGGATACCATCCCATCATACCACATCATAATCATTCTAATAGCATGTTGGCATGCAAGGTAAACCATTATAACTCATAGCTAATCAAGCATGGCACAAGCAACTATAATCTCTAAATGTCATTGCAAATATGTTTACTTCATAATAAGCTGAATCAGAAATGATGAACTTATCATATTTACGAAAACAAGAGAGGTCGAGTTCATACCAGCTTTTCTCATCTCAATAAGTCCATCATATATCGTCATTATTGCCTTTCACTTGCACGACCGAACGATGTGTATAATAATAATAGTGCACGTGCATTGGACTAAGCTGGAATCTGCAAGCATTCAATTCAATAGAGAAGACAAAATAATATGGGCTCTAAGTTAAATAAACAATCATGCATATGAGAGCGACTAAACATTTTCAATATGGTCTTCTACTCTCTACCCCCAAAGAAAAGAAAAGAAAATAAAACTATTTACACGGGAAAGTTCCCAACAGGTAAAAAGAAGAACGAGAAATCTTTTTGGGTTTTCATTTTAATTTCTACTACAAGCATGGAAATTAAACTAACTAATTTTTTTGGTTTTTTCTTAAGGTTTATCAAACACACAAGAAGAAAGCGACAAAAAGAAATTTAAACTAGCATGGATAATACAATGAAAGAGTATGAGCACCGACGACTAGAATAGTGTGTGAACATGAATGTAAAGTCGGTGAGAAATACGTACTCCCCAAGCTTAGGCTTTTGGCCTAAGTTGGTCTAATGCCAAGGGACCGCCTGGCTGATATCCGTAGTTGTAACTGGGGTCGTACTGAGATGCAGCAGCAACTGCCTCCTGAGCTGCGGCATGTTGGCGAGCCGCCTCCGCTCTCCCCTCGTGTTCAGCTGCTTCCTCCCTGGTAACAACATATCTTCCTTTTGCCTGGTAATCAAAAAGGTGAGGGAGCAGGAAGAGTAACATGGACGACGTTGCGTCTGTTCATAGATTAGTCGATATTGGAGGAATCGTTTCATTCCTCCTTAGAAAATGATGATTGACCATAGCGTCATAATTCAAATAAGCAGGAGGTAACATCATAACCCCCTCTCGTGGGGCTATACCAAGATAATTAGCCACACGGGTCGCATAAATTCCTCCAAATAAATCTCCAGGTTTACAATTATTATGCAACCTACGTGCAACTATTGCCCCCAAGTTATAATCTTTATAACCTAACACAACACTCTTGAGGACACAAAAATCAGGGACACACATGTGACATGCTTTATATTTACCATTAATGCATCTAGCAATGAAGAGAGCAAAATAATGTATAGCAGGAAAATGAATGCTCCCTATGGTAGCTTGTGCTATGTCCCTAGATTCTCCCATAGTAATACTAGCAAGAAAGTCTCTAAATTCAGATTTGTGGGGATCATTAATATTACCCCACTGTGGGAGTTTGCAAGCAGTTGTAAAATCCTCTAAGTCCATGGTATAAGATGTATCATAAATATCAAATAGGACACTCGGAGAATTACATGTACAATTTTATTTAAACCTCCACACAAAGGAATCAGTCAATTGATAGTACTGAGGACACTTATCTTGTAATAAGTCCTCCAGATCAGCATTACGCACATATGCGTCAAATTCCTCCTTAAAGACTGCTTCGACCATAAAATCATCGGATGACCACTCACAAGCTCGTACATCTGCATCCCTCGGTAATTCAACATCTTGCTCACGTATAGCAATCCTGGGCCCTTTCTTCACCGAGGAACCACCTTGGTACATTCTCCTAGAAATAATTCTTTTTCTGAAAAATTTCTGAAATTTTAGTAACTTCAAAATAAAAGTGAATAAAACTAAACAAGATTGGTAGCAACTACTCCTACAAGTGCCTAGATCCTATATCATGCATTAGAATTACTTGGGACCTCATAAATTTAACATGCAAGCTCAAGAACATGGTCACCTATGCAGCAAAAATTTGCAATGAATAAAGCACTAGAACAAAAACTAATTGGACCAATGGAGGAGTCACATACTAAGCAACAATCTCCCAAAGCAGTTTTGTGAATGGAGCTTTGAGCAAGGAGATCGAAAATCGCAGCAAAATGAGCTAGAACTCGTGCTTGAGCTGGATGGGGATTTTTTTGGTAGAAGATGAAGTGTGTGGGTGCTGGCATAAGTGGAGGGGGGCCACCAGGGGCCCACGAGACAGGGGGCGCGCCCAGGTGGGGTGGGCGCGCTCTCCACTCTCGTGGCCTGGTGCTTGCCCCTCCTGCACTGATTTTAGTGCCTAAAATCCTCAAATATTCCATAAAAAATCAACCTGGGCGCGCCCTCCCACTCTCGTGGCCTGGTGCTTGCCCCTCCTGCACTGATTTCAGTGCCTAAAATCCTCAAATATTCCATAAAAAATCATACTAAATTTGCAGGGCATTTGGAGCACTTTTTTAGGGATATTTTTTAATGCACGGATAATTCAGAAAACAGACAGATATACTATTTTTGCTTTATTTATTCTAAATAACAGAAAGTAAAAGAGGGTACAGAAGGTTGTGCTTCTAGTTTCATTCATCTCATGATCATCAAAATGAATCCGCTAACAAGGTTGATCAAGTCTTGTTAACAAACTCATTCCGAATAACACAGAACTAGAGAAATTTCGAATAACACTAAGTTACCTCAACGGGGATATGAACATCCCCAATAATAAGAATATCATATTTTTTCTTGACAGTAGGAAGAGGAAATTCAAAACCTCCAATAATGATAGTTGGAACTTTTCCAATAGAATTGATGATATGAACTTGAGATTGTTTCCTCGGAAAGTGTACCGTATGCTCATTACCATTAACATGAAAAGTGACATTGCCTTTGTTGCAATCAATAACAGCCCCTGCAGTATTCAAAAAGGGTCTACCAAGGATAATCGACATACTATCGTCCTCGGGAATATCAAGAATAACAAAGTCCATTAAGATAGTGACATTTGCAACCACAATAGGCACATCCTCACAAATATCAACAGGTATAGCAGCTGATTTATCAACCATTTGCAAAGATACTTTAGTAGGTGTCAACTTATTCAATTCAAGTCTACGATATAAAGAGAGAGGCATAACACTACCACCGGCTCCAAGATCACATAAAGCAGTTCTGACATAATTTCTTTTAATGGAGCATGGTATAGCTGGTACACCGGGATCTCCAGGTTTCTTTGGTATTCCACCCTTAAAAGTGTAATTAGCAAGCATGGTGGAAATTTCAGCTTCCGGTATCTTTCTTTTATTTGTAATGATATCCTTCATATATTTAGCATAAGGGTTTACTTTAAGCATATCAGTTAAGCGCATACGTAAGAAGATAGGTCTAATCATTTCAACAAAGCACTCAAAATCCTCATAATCCTTTGTCTTGGATGGTTTAGGAGGAAAGGGCATGGGTTTCTGAACTCATGGTTCTCTTTCTCTACCGTGCTTCCTAGCAACAAAATCTCTCTTATCATAACATTGATTCTTTGATTGTGGGTTATCACGATCAACAGCAGGTTCAATCTCTACATCATTATTTTTACTGGGTTGAGCATCAACATGAACATTATCATTAACATTATCACTAGGTTCATGTTCATCACCTGATTGTGTTTCAGCATCAGAGATAGAAATATCATTGGGATTCTCAGGTGTGTCTACAACAGGTTCACTAGAAGCATGCAAAGTTCTATCGTTTTTCTTTTTCTTCTTTTTACAAGAACTAGGTGCCTCTAAATTATTTCTCTGAGAATCTTGCTCGATTCTCTTAGGGTGGCCTTCAAGATACAAAGGTTCCTGAGTCATTCTACCAGTTCTCATAGCCACTCTAACAGCAAAGTCGGGTTTATTATTTAATCCATCAAGCAAATCATCTTGAGCTTTAAGTACTTGGTCAGCTTGAGTAGCAACCATAGAAGCATATTTGCTAATGAGTTTAAGTTCACCTTTAACTCTAGCCATATAATCGCTCACGCGTCCTATCTCAAAAGCATTATTCTTTAATTCTCTACCAACATAAGCATTAAAACTTTCTTGTCTAGCCATAAAGTCATCAAATTCATCTAAGCATGGGCTATGAAATTTAGTAGAAGGAATTTCAACTTTATCATATCTATAGAGAGAATTTATCTTTACTACCTGTGTCGGGTTATCAAGACAATGTGGTCCTTCAACAGGCGGTATATTAAGACCATGTATTTCTTCAATAGGTGGTAAATTCTTAACATCTTCAGTTTAATACCTTTTTCTTTCATTGATTTCTTTGCCTCTTGCATATCTTCAGGACTGAGAAATAGAACACCTCTCTTTTTAGGAGTGGGTTTAGGAATAGGCTCAGGAGTTGGCTCAACTGGTTCAGGAATTGCCTCAGGAATTGGCTCAGGAAGAGTCAGATTATTTTCATTAGTCAACATATTATTCAATAGTAATTCAGCTTCGTTGACTGTTCTTTTCCTGAAAACACAACCAACACAACTATCCAAGTAGTCCTTGGAAGCATCGGTTAGTCCATTATAAAAGATATCAAGTATTTCATTTTTCTTCAGAGGATGATCAGGCAAAGCATTAAGTAATTGGAGAAGCCTCCCCCAAGCTTGTGGGAGACTCTCTTCTTCAATATGCACAAAATTATATATTTCCCGCAAGGCAGCTTGTTTCTTATGAGCAGGGAAATATTTAGCAGAGAAGTAATAAATCATATCCTGGGGACTACGCACACAACCAGGAGCAAGAGAATTAAACCAAGTCTTAGCATCACCCTTTAATGAGAACGGAAATATCTTAAGGATATAATAATAGCGAGACTTATCATCATTAGTAAACAGGGTGGCTATATCATTCAACTTGGTAAGATGTGCCACAACAGTTTCAGATTCAAGGCCATAAAAGGATCAGATTCAAGTAAAGTAATAATTTCAGGATCAATAGAGAATTCATAATCCTTATCAGTAACACAGATAGGTGAAGTAGCAAAAGTAGGGTCAGGTTTCATTCTAGCATTAAGAGATTGCTGCTTTCATGTAGCTAATAACTTTTTAAGATCATATCTATCTTTACTAGCAAAGATAGCTCTAGCAGCTTCCTCTTCCATAACATAACCCTCAGGAACAACAGGTAATTCATAATCAGGGGGAAAACTTTCATCATCACTATCATCAATAATAGCATCTTCAATAATTTCATTCTCTCTAGTCCTAGCAAGTTGTTCATCAAGAAATTCACCTAATGGCAAAGTAGTATCATGCACAGAAGTAGTTTCATCATAAGTATCATGCATAGCAGAAGTGGCATCATCAATAACATGCGACATATCAGAATTCATAGCAGTAGCAGGTTTAGGTGTCGCAAGCTTACTAATAACAGAAGGAGAATCTAGTGCAGAGCTAGATGGCAGTTCCTTACCTCCCCTCGTAGTTGAGGGCAAAATCTTGGTTCTTTCGTCTTTCAAGTTCCTCATAGTGATCAACAGATATAAATCCCAAGTGACTCAAAGAATAGAGCTATGCTCCCCGACAACGGCGCCAGAAATTAGTCTTGATAACCCACAAGTGTAGGGGATCACAACAGCTTTCGAGGGTAAAGTATTCAACCCAAATTTATTGATTCGACACAAGGGGAGCCAAAGAATATTATTGAGTATTAGCAGTTGAGTTGTCAATTCAACCACACCTGGATAACTTAGTATCTGCAGCAAAGTATTTAGTAGCAAAGTAGTATGATAATAAAGGTAACGGTAGCAAAAGTAACATTTTTGGGTTTTGTAGTGATTGTAAAAATAGCAATGGAAAAGTAAGTAAGCGAAGCACAAGATGTGAAAAGCTCGTAGGCAATGGATCAGTGATGGATAATTATGTCGGATGCGATTCCTCATGTAATAGCTATAACATAGGGTGATACAGAACTAGCTCCAATTCATCAATGTAATGTAGGCATGTATTCCGTAAATAGTCATACGTGCTTATGGAAAAGAACTTGCATGACATCTTTTGTCCTACCCTCCCGTGGCAGCGGGGTCCTAGCGGAAACTAAGGGATATTAAGGCCTCCTTTTAATAGAGAACCGGAACAAAGCATTAGCACATAGTGAATACATGAACTCCTCAAACTACGGTCATCACCGAGAAGTATCCCGATTATTGTCACTTCGGGGTTGTCAGATCATAACACATAATAGGTGACTATAGACTTGCAAGATAGGATCAACAACACACATATAATCATGAAAACATAATAGGTTTAGATCTAAAATCATGGCACTCGGGCCCTAGAGACAAGGATTAAGCATAGCAAAGTCACAGCAACATCAATCTCAAAACATAGTGGATACTGGGGATCAAACCCTAACAAAACTAACTTGATTACATGGTAAATCTCTTCCAACCCATCATCGTCCAGCAAGCCTACGATGGAATTACTCACGCACAGCAGTGAGCATCATGAAATTGGTGATGGAGGATGGTTGATGATGACGACAGCGACGAATCCCCCTCTCCGGAGCCCCGAACAGACTCCAGATCAGCCCTCCCGAGAGAGATTAGGGCTTGGCGGCGGCTCCGTATCGTAAAACATGATGAAACTTTTTCTCTGATTTTTTTCTCCGCGAGACGGGATATATGGAGTTGGAGTTGAGGTCGGCGGAGCCTCAGGGGGCCCACGAGACAGGGGGCACGCCCAGGGGGGTGGGCGCGCCCCCACCCTCGTGGACAGGGTGTGGGCCCCATGGTCTTGATTCTTTCGCCAGTATTTTTTATATTTTCCAAAAAGTGCCTCCGTGAATTTTCAGGTCATTTCGAGAACTTTTGTTTTCTACACATAAAACAACAGCATGGCAGTTCTGCTGAAAACAGCGTCAGTCCAAGTTAGTTTCATTCAAATCATGCAAGTTAGAGTCCAAAACAAGGGCAAAAGTGTTTGGAAAAGTAGATACGTTGGAGACGTATCACTAAGCCATGAAGGGGTAAGTGGGAGAGGATACATGGGGCGAAAACCCCTTGCACTGCGCGCAGGCAGGCCGGTAGTACCGGTCATGTGGCCGGTAGTTCCTCTGGGAGCTTGTGCGGGGCGGTAGTACCGGTCTGGCGGGGACGGTAGTTCTGCTGCAAGCCCAGGCGCTGAATCTGGAGGTGTACGCCGAAGGGACAATGGTTGTTCCGGTCGTCGGGGCGGTTGTTCTGGTCTTTTGGCAGAAACCAGTACAACCGGTGCAGCACCGGCCTTGTTCCGCTCGATCACAGAAGGTGGGCCGGTTGTTGGGCGGTAGCAGGCCGGTTTTTCCGCCCTGGCGATGGTTGGGCAGTTGTTCTGGTCCTTCTGGACTGGGCATATCGTCTACATGCTCTTGATGTTCATCTTGCACCATAACTTCTCCTTGGTTGCCTTCTTGGTACCTAATCACACAAAGCATCTCCATTTGAGGTAGTAGCGATGTCTGAAGTGGGTCAAAGGGAAGTTCAACAAGGAGAGAGTTAACCTCGGATTGAATAGCACGTGCTCGAGCTCTTGTCATGGGTCCACTTGGAGCTTGAGTAGTCGAAGTAGTGTCCATGGGGATGACCGTAGGATGCTCCGTATCATATCCCCTCCCTTGGGAAAGATCCGACCTCGGATCGAAATCCTCATCACCATGGTATGGGGAGAGATCGTTGAGGTTGAAGATGTCGCTCATGGAGTACTTGTCATGTGGGATGTCGATCTTGTAGGCGTTATTGTTGTAGCGTGGAAGCACCTTGAAGGGTCCATTGGCTCGTGGTAGAAGTTTGGACTTGCGTTCATTGGGGGAGCGTTCCTTTTGAAGGTGTAGCCACACAAGATCTCCAATGTTGAATATCATGGGTTGCTTGTTGATGTTGAGCTTGGTCGCGAGTTGTTGTACTTGGCGCTCGATGGTGTGCCTTGTATCTTCATGCATCTTCTTGAGGTAGTTCACTCGGGCACTCGCGTCCATGTTGGTGCACTCTTGTAGTGGTAGATGAAGAATGTCCAATGGGGACAACAGGTTGAAGCCGTAGACGACCTCGAAAGGGGACTTGCCAGTAGTCGAATGTATTGCACGTTTGTAGGCGTACTCGGCGATGGGTAGAAACTCCTCCCATTCCTTGATGTTCTTCTTGATCAACACACGAAGTAGAGTGGAGAGCGTACGATTCGTCACCTCCGTTTGGCCGTCGGTTTGAGGGTGGTATGCGGATGAGAACAAGAGCTTGATTCCGAGCTTGGCACATAGCGTCTTCCAAAAGTAACTCAAGAACTTTGACGTCGCGGTCGGAGACGATTGTCTTTTGTACTCCATGGAGTCGCAAGATTTCCCTACAAAAGAGATTGGCGACATGTGAAGCATCGTCTATCTTGTTGCAAGGAATGAAATGTGCCATCTTAGAAAATCGGTCCACAACAACAAACACGGAATCCTTTCCATTTTGGGTTCTAGGCAACCCAAGTACAAAATCCATGCTAATGTCTTTCCAAGGTTGATAAGGAATAGGCAGAGGCATATAAAGACCATGGGATTGAGCTTTAGACTTAGCTTTGCGACATGTAGAGCATCGGTTGGTGAAGCGTGAGACTTGCAGAACATCTTGGGCCAAAAGTAGTTCTTGGAGAGCGTGGCGAATCTCTTGTTGCGTCCAAAATGTCCCGTGAGTCCACCTCCATGAGCCTCTTGCAAAAGGAGCAAACGAAGAGAAGACTTGGGAATGCAAAGTTTGTCAGCTCTCATAAGATAAGCATCCTTGATGTAATATTGTTCCCAAGATGTATGCGTCAAACACTTAGCATAAGGAATAGCAAAAGATGGGTCATTAGCATATAAGTCTTTTATGTGCTCAAAGCCAATAGCATTCAACTCAATTTTAGTGACAAGCGTGCATATGCGTGAAAGTGCATCCGCAACTACATTTTCCTTACCCTTAATGAACTTGATCACATAGGGGAAAGATTCAATAAATTCACTCCATTTGGCATGACACTTGTTCAACTTAATTTGACCTTTTAAGTACTTAAGAGTTTCGTGATCGGTATGGATGAGAAACTCATGAGGTCTAAGATAATGTACCCAAACATGTAGCACACGCACTAAAGCATACGATTCTTTGTCATAGATGGGATAGTTAGGTTGAGCACCGGAGAGTTTTTCACTAAAATAAGCAATGGCTCATCTTTCTTGCATCAAAACTCCGCCAATTCCGGTACCACTTGCATCACAATGAACCTCAAAAGTTTTGTCAAAGTTGGGCAAAGCAAGAATCAGAGCATGAGTAAGCAAAGACTTAAGCTCATCAAAAGCGGTGGATTGCAAAGATCCCAAAACAAAAGGAGCATTCTTCTTACTCAAGCATGCAAATGAGCGACAATAGTGCTAAAGTATTTCACAAAGCGTCGGCAAAAACTTGCAAGGCCAAGAAAACTACGCACTTGTTGCAAATTGGTGGGTTGGGGACAAGTTTTAATTGCTTCAATTTTAGATTCATCAACATGGACACCCTTTGAAGAAACGACAAAACCCAAGAAAACAAGTTTGTCAACACCAAACGTGCACTTTTTCATGTTGGCATAAAGACGTTCCTTGCGAAACGTTTGCAAAACAGTCCTAACATGCTTTAGATGCTCTTTCATGGATTTTGCTAAACACAAGAACATCATCAAAGTAAACCACAAGAAACACTCCAATATAAGGACGAAGCACAAAATGCATAAGTCTCATGAAAGTACCGGGAGCTTCCGATAAACCCATAGGCATGACCAACCACTCATACAAGCCAAATTTGGTTTTGAAAGCTGTTTTCCAATCATCACCTTCTTGTATGCGGATTTGATAATAGCCACTTTTAAGATCAATTTTTGAGAAAATGGTGGCACCGCTAAGTTCATCAAGCATATCATCTAGGCGAAGAATGGGATGCCTATAGCGAACGGTAATAGCATTGATAGGTCTACAATCGGAACACATGCGATAACTTCCATCTTGCTTAGGATCAAGTATCACCGGAATGTCACAAGGGCTTAAGCTTTCACGTACATGACCATTGTTGATTAGTTGTTGTACTTGCCATTGGATCTCCTTAGTTTCTTCGGGGTTGACGCGGTATGGAGCGTTGTTTGGTAGGGGCGCTCCGGAGATGAGGTCAATTCGATGCTCAATGCCTCGTAGAGGAGGTAGTCCCGGAGGTAGCTCATCAGGGAAAACATCTTGGAATTCCTGCAAAGGAGATTGAAACACTAAAGTAGATCGTGAGAGGTGTTAGTTTTTGGGTCCCTATCCTTGCACACAAGGACAAAGTGCATAACACTCGATGGGTTCTCACACACTTCTCTCATCTCACTTTTGGTGGCAAATAGGACTATGTTTTTCTCTCTAGGCGAAGAGGCGCTCAAGTTTGGCTTGTGGCTCTCACTCACTTTTTGGTGGATCACTTTCTCACTCTTCTCTCCATGATGGGTGGCTTGCTTGTCGGCTATCACTTGACTAGGAGACATAGGTCGTAGGACATATTCCTTCCCTTTCATCTTGGAGCTATAGTGATTGGTACGCCCGTTGTGGATGACACCACAGTCGAATTGCCATGGCCTACCAAGAAGGAGGTGGCAAACTGACATCGGGACGACATCACACTCCAAAGTGTCTTCATATGCACCAATTTTAAAGGAGACTTGGACCGTATGCTCAACTCGTATAGTGCCGGAGTCACTTAGCCATTGGACTTTGTATGGGTACGGGTGCTTCATCTTGACCAATTGAAGCTTGGAGCATAGTTCTTCACTTGCCAAGTTGTGACAACTACCTCCATCGATGATGACCTTGACGGACCTTCCATTGATGCCGGCCTTTGTGTGGAATATGTGGCATCGTTGCCTTTCTTCTTGTTGATGTTGAAGAGTCAAGACTTTGGAGACAACGAGAGCGGGGCTCGAATCCTCATCACAAAAGACTTGATCATCTTCATCCTCGTTCACGCGCTGGTGCATGGCTACTTGCTCAAGGGCTTCCATCTCTTCATC
Source organism: Triticum aestivum (assembly GCF_018294505.1). NCBI lineage: Eukaryota > Viridiplantae > Streptophyta > Magnoliopsida > Poales > Poaceae > Triticum > Triticum aestivum. The sequence goes on along the minus strand of NC_057807.1, from coordinate 179,469,903 downwards.
ACTCATGGAGTCATAGGTTCCATCATCGTTGAGGATCATGGTGCGCTTGTTTGTGCATTCATAGGACTTGTGGCCTCGGCCGCCGCAAGTGGAACACTTGAAGGAGCGTGTCTAGACAGTCACATCGGTCGGAGTAGATGATGAACCACGCGGCTTGAAGTTGCGTGTAGTAGTAGGAAGACGACTTGAGCTTGTCGAAGCTTTCTTGTAACTTGACTTGTCGTCGTTGGTTGTAGATGGCTTGGTTGAGGTTGAGGTTGGAGGAGTCGTTGGAGCTTGGTTGTTGGAGAAGCAGTAGGTCTTGGATGAGTACTTGGCGTACTTGAAGTCATCTTGCACTTGACGTTCAGCTTTTGTAGCTTGATGCACGAGCTCAACGAGGTTGGAGTAGGGTTGGAAGTCGGCAATCTTCTTGATGGGATGATTGAGGCCATACAAGAAGCGTGCCATTGTTTAATCATCATCTTCCGTGACATTGGCTCGAATAATGGCTATCTCCATTTCCTTGTAGTATTCTTCAACACTCTTTTTTCCTTGCTTGAGAAGTTGGAGCTTCTTGAAGAGACTGCGGTTGTAGTAGGTTGGCACAAAACATGCTCGCATGACATCCTTCATTTGAGCCCAAGTTGTGATTGGTGGTTCACCTCGTGCTTCTCGGCGCTCAAGGACTTGTTCCCACCATATGAGCACATAGCCTTGGAATTCAGGTGATGCCATAGCGATCTTCTTCTCTTCCTCATAGTTGTGCAAACGAAAGATTTTGTTTACCTTCAATGCCCATGATAGGTACTCTTCGGGATCATTGCTTCCATTGAACTTGGGCATTGTGAATTTTTTAGCTTGCCATAGCGTTGCTCTTCATTATGTTGTGGTCGATTGTGATGATGATGCCCTTGACGTGGGGGATAATCCTCCTCATGTTGCTCTTAGCGTGGAGGAAGTCCATGATCAATGTGCTCTTGTTGAACTTGAGGTTGAGGAGGAGCTTGTCAAGCTTGACGTTGCACTCGCGGTTGGTAGTTCCGCCCTTGGATTTCTTCTCGAAGTGCTTCCTCTTGATTGCACTGGTCTCGGTTACGGTTGGCGATTGCTCGACTAGATTCTTGAAGGGCACGTTGCGCCTCAAGAGCTTGTGCTTCACGTTGTTGTTGTTGAAGATGTTGAGCCTCGGCGTCTTATTCCTCTTGATGTAGACGCGCTCATTCTTCCTCTTGGCGACATTGACGTTGTTGTTCTTGAGCTTGAGCAAACGCAACTTGGTGTGGTTGACAACGAAGTTCTTGCTCGTCGACTTGCTCTTGTGAATGCTTGTCATGTAGCGGATTGCGAGATGCATGATGGGATTGACGTGCGGCTTGTCGAAGAGTGTTCGACGTCGGTGTACTTGAGCCGGAGAAGGTGTCGTCGGAGTGTCTACTTGAGCGGCTTCGTCTTGAGTATGAAGAAGTTGAAGGAGGACGGTTCACCAACAAGGCACGGATCTCGTCCATCCATGCATCGTTCTCTTGCTTGTGAGTGTCGAGCTTGTTATCGAAGTAGTCCTTTGTACGTTGCTCGGAGAGTCGCAATTCGGTGGCAAGGTTGTCGATGCGGTCGGTCATAGCTTGTTGCTCTTGATGCAACGCTCGTTGTGCACCAAAGAGGTGGCTCTTGGTGATGAATGATGAGATGTCGTCGTCTTGCTCGATGAAGAGTGGGTTGCTAGAAGTACTTGGCCTATCCATCATTCCAAGCAAAAATGTGAGTGGTAGAAGTAAAAGAACTTATACCAATGTACCTTGACCGATGTTGACGATGAATCAAGTTCGCTCAAATGTGGACAATGAAATAGCACTATTGGTACCAATTCTTGTCGGTTCTCACACCTACACAAGTAAAAGCTTATGGTGGAGCTTGGTTAGGATGGTGGCACAAAATTTGATGCAATTGTAAGTGAGCTTAGATAATGTTGGAAAAGATTCACAAATTTGCAAATGCAACAAGTAGACCAAGCAAGTAGATTTACACGGAAACACACATGCAAATAGATAAGTGGGATTGTGCAAACCAAAAATGAGCCAAAATGTGGAATCCACGAAAATGCTCTTGTTGCACAATGCACGAGAGACGCTAGCACGATTGCACAATAGGCGGATACGTAACTTGTGCACAACCTACTAGGCAAACATGCAACGACCTCTATCCCAAGTATGCTATATGTATGGTATTTCGGTGATATGATCCAAGATGATCAGATATAACAATCTTAATGTAGTATGATGCTATGGTTCTTGCTTATGAGCTCTTTTGCTTATCTTTCCCTCTTTGCTTAAAAGTTTTTTTTCTCTTTTGAGCTCTTTTCTCATGCAAAACTTCACGAACCAAGATATGAATTGTCTATGCGATGACAAGTTTGTGACACAAGAGATGAGACCAAGATATGCACCACTATGATATGGTATGTATGCTATGGAGTATGATCACTAATGTGCACAAGTCACGTTGCCAGCAATACTCAAAGGATAGTCTCGATGGGTAAGCAACGCAAAAGTATGGCTAAGTGGTTATCAATGCAAATGGCATGGAAGTGACAAAGATGTCGTCGAGGTTACCGTCCTTTGCGATGATGAGTCCTTTGCAAAGATGGGCAGTGGTTATGTTGACGTTGAACCTACCTATATAACCTAAACACAATAGGACACAGGAACCACAACTCAAATTCTCAAAGACCAAAAGCAAATGGTGGTAGCGGAAAGCGGTGGTGGTATAGCGGATGACGTGGTGAAAGCCCTAGGAAAAGATGCCAAAGTTTGGAAAGTTTTATGGTGTATATTGATGTTGGAACCTATCTAGGTGGATGGGGGTGTCAATAGCTTCTAAACAAGCTAAAGAACGCGAAAATCGGACTCCGGAAGTGGAAGTTATGGGCAAAATGGTGAATCAGCCAGGGCTGAACCTGGGAAGGGTGGTAGTACCGCTTTGGGGGGGTAGTACCGGTCCTGGAGCTCAGCGAAACTACCAATTTTGAAGGGCGGAAGTACCGCTGTTGTCGGGAAAACTGGATCGGCGCGAGTTTGTGGCGGAAATGGATGATTTCGGGGGCAAAATTGGATGGATCTAGGGGATGGAAGGTGGGGAAACTTGTAGGGAAGCTAGATCTACCTGCTACACGCGAAATCCATGGATCAAATCCAACAAAATTTTATCACACCAACAAATCACAAAAAAAAATTTGGGGGCTATTTTTGGTGGGGATTTTTGAATTTAGGACGAAAACAACAAAATCAAGCTAGAAAACACGGGGTAGGGGCTCCAAAAACATGATCAACGTGGCTCATGATACCAAGATGATGTAGGGCGGAAACCTATGGGGCCGATCTTTCACGTTTGGAGAGGATCCCTATGAGGAACACAAAGAACGCGTGGAAGAACACGAGGGAAATCACGAGGGGAAAACAAGAGAAACACTCAACCAACACGAATTTGATCACACAAGTGCTAGATAATCGAGGCACAAAGTAACACGAGATCCAAAGTCAACAAGGGACGATACAAGAGTAATTGTTCTTCTCTGTGAGGAGGTCTTGATTGTCTTCTCCGGATGGAGGCCTTGAATCTGGATGGATCTTCTCCGAAGAGGTGCGGTCCCTCCCGAGGAGTAGATCCGGTATGGATGAGCAATGCTCTATCTCAAATGAGCTATCACAATGCTAACCCTAATACGAAGCTAGGAGACAAGTATATATAGTGCTAAGCCATGAAGGGGTAAGTGGGAGAGGGTACATGGGGCAAAAACCCCTTGCACTGCGCGCAGGTAGGCCGGTAGTACCGGTCATGTGGCCGGTAGTTCCTCTGGGAGCTCGTGTGGGGCGGTAGTACTAGTCAGGCAGGGACGGTAGTTCCGCTGGAAGCCCAAGCACTGTATCTGGAGGTGTACGCCGAAGGGACAGCGGTTGTTCTGGTCGTCGGGGCGGTTGTTCCGGTCATTTGGCAGAAACCGGTACAACCGGTGCAGTACCGGCCTTGCTCTGCTCGATCACAGAAGGTGGGCCGATTGTTGGGCGGTAGCAGGCCGGTTGTTCCGCCCTGGAGGTGGTTGGGCGGTTGTTCCGGTCCTTCTGGGCTGGGCAGATCGTCTACATGCTCTTGATGTTCATCTTGCACCCTAACTTCTCCTTCTTTGCCTTCTTGGTACCTAATCACACAAAGCATCTCCGTTTGAGTTAGTAGCTATGTCTCAAGTGGGTCAAAGGTAAGTTCAACAAGGAGAGAGTTAAGCTCGGATTGAATAACACGTGCTCGAGCTCTTGTCATGGGTCCACTTGGAGCTTGAGTAGTCGAAGTAGTGTCCATGGGGATGACCGTAGGATGCTCTGCATCACGTTGTTTCTTCTAAGGGTGTTCATGTAGATGAATCTAAGATCAATGCTCTTAAAACTTGGCCCCAACCAACCAACTTGCAACAAGTGCGTAGTTTTCTTGGTTTAGCCAGTTTCTATCGTAGATTTGTGAAGGATTTTAGCACCATTGCTTCACCTTTCCATGCTTTGAGTAAGAAAAATGCGCCATTTGTTTGGGGACCATCCCAAGATACCGCATTTAATGAGCTTAAGAATTTTCTTAATCATGCTCCCGTGCTTGCATTACCCAACTTTGAAAAACCTTTTGAAATTCATTGTGATGCTAGTGGTAATGGCATAGGAGGTGTGTTGACGCAAGAGAAGCGCCCCATAGCATACTTTAGTGAGAAACTTTCTGGAGCACAATTCAATTATCCCATCTATGACAAAGAGCTGTATGCTTTAGTGCGAGTTTTGCGTGAATGGGGACATTATATTTGCCCTCATGAATTTATTATCCATACCGATCATGAAACGCTCAAGTACATAAAGGGTCAAACTAAGTTGAAAAAGCGTCATGCTAAGTGGAGTGAATTCATTGAGTCATTTCCTTATGTCATCAAGTACATCAAAGGTAAGGAAAATGTTGTGGTGGATGCTCTTTCCCGCATATGCATGCTTGTCACTAAACTTGAATTGAGTGTCATTGGTTTTGAGCACATTAAAGACTTGTATGCGCATGATCCTACTTTTGCTATTCCTTATGCCAAGTGTTTGACGCATACATCTTGGGAATGCTATTACATTTAAGATGATTATCTTATGAGAGCTAACAAACTTTGCATCCCCGAGTCTTCTCTTCGTTTGTTACTTTTGCAAGAATCTCATGGAGGAGAACTAATGGGACACTTTGGACACGACAAGACATTCGCTACGCTCTCCAAGAACTATTTTTGGCCCAAGATGTTTCGCGCCGTCTCACGCTTCACCAACTGATGATCTACATGTTGCAAAGCTAAGTCAAAAGCTCAATCCCACGGTCTTTACATGCCACTTCCTATTCCATATCAACCTTGGGAAGACATTAGCATGGACTTTGTACTTGGTTTGACTAGAACTCAAAATGGAAGGGATTTCGTGTTTGTTGTTGTGGATCGATTCTCTAAGATGTCTCATTTCATACCTTGCAACAAGATAGACGATGCTTCACATATTGCAAATCTTTTTTGTAGGGAAATTTTGCGCCTCCATGGAGTGCCAAAGACAATTGTCTTGGACCGCAACGTCAAGTTCTTGAGTTACTTTTGGAAGACTCTATGCGCCAAGCTCGGAATCAAGCTCTTGTTCTCTTTGGCATACCATCCTCAAACCGACGGCCAAACAAAGGTGACGAACCGAAAACTCTCCACTCTACTACACATGTTGAGCAAGAGGAACATCAAGGAGTGAGAGGAGTGCCTACCCATCGCCAAGTACGCCTACAACCATGCAAGACACTCTACAACCGACAAGTTCCTTTTCGAGGTCGTCTACGGTTTCAACCTATTGTCCCCATTGGACATTCTTCCTCTTCCACTCCAAGAGCGCATCAATATGGTCGTGAGTTCACGAGCAATTTACCTGAAGAAGATGCATGAAGATACAAGTCACACCATCGAGCGCCAAGTACAATGACTTGCGACTGAGCTCAACATCAACAAGCAACCCATGATGTTCAACATTGGAGATCTTGTGTGGCTACACCTTCACAAGGAATGCTTCCCCAATGAACGCAAGTCCAAACTTCTACCCTGAGCCGATGGACCCTTCAAGGTTCTAGCACGCTACAACAACAACGCTTACAAGATCGACCTCCCAAGCGACAAGTACAACGTGAGCGACATCTTCGATGTCAAGGACTTCTCTCCCTACTATGGTGATGAAGTTTTCGATCCGAGGTCGGATCTTTCCCAAGGGGGGGAGGAGATGATGCGGAGCATCCCACGATCATCCCCATGGACGCATCTACATCTCCTACGACACCACTTGGACCAATGACAAGAGCTTGGGCAAAGGTTGTCGAAGATAAGGTGAACTCGCTCCTCTCTGAACTCCCACTGTCTACACATGAGACATGGCTACTACCTCAAGCGGAAACGCTATGTGTGATCAGGTACTTGGAGGAAGGCCACGGAATAGCTACATCCAATGGACAAGAAGGCGAGGACACCGAGTACGAGGGACAAGAAGAAGAGCTACCGAAGAAGCTCCAGCCACATGACGACCGGTCGGGACCGTACATCCGCTGCCTGAAGCTACAACCACCAGATGACTGGTCGGGACCGGACGTCTGGCACCTGAAGGCCCAGCCGACCCAAGTCCCAGCCTACGCAAGCTACAGCAGGCGGATGTCCATCCAGGACCAGATGACCGGCGACACCTCCCAGCGAGCGGACGTACGGCTTCCTCTGGACGACGACAGTTCAACACCCGAGCCTAATCAGTGAAAGTCCGAAGTGACAGGACGGCCGGCGACCAGATGATCGGCCGTCTCCGGACATTCGGTGTCACTTTTACATAACGAAAATAGCGGAAGTCCGTGGCCTACTGGACGTCCGGTCCTTCGCGAGCCACCGGACGACCGGTAAAGGCCGAATGTCCGCTGCCTGTGTGTGCACAGTTTCGGGCCGATGCCCTTGTACCCCTCCACCCCCCCATTTGCACTTAGACTATAAATAGACCTCCTCCTCCTCCTAGTTAGGGTCAGCATTGGTTTAGCTCATATTTGAGATTAAGCTTTGCTCATCCACTTGGTTACTTCTCCATCGGAGTTCACGACCTCTTCGAAGAAGATCCCCCAAGCGGATTCAAGACCCATCACGGTAAGACCCTTCAAGACCTCCTCATAGAGAAGACCTTTGTATCGTCCTTTGTTAACTTTGGATCATGTATCACTCTTTGTGTTTCCAGGATCTAGCATATGTGCGACCGAATCTTGTTGGTTTGACTGATTCTCTCGTGTTTACCCTCGTGATTACTCCTCGTGTTCTTCATAGGATTCCCTTCAATCATGAAAGATCGGGCATCTAGGGTTCTACCTTATGATGATATAGACCTGGGGTAGGGTCATAGCCTGACCTATACGCCCTACCCAAGGTCACTACCCTATAAGCAAAGACTTCCAAGACACAGCATGGAGTACCAATTGATGACGTCGAGTGCAATCCACTCGACCAGACACCTCACTCGTGTACCCCTCCCTCTTAAATATCATTCGACCATACAGGAAATCACTCGACCTATCGAAGACCAGGAGTCGACCAGAATAGCAACGGTCAGGCGTTCACTCCATAGTCTGTAAGATCATTAAAAGCACTTTATGGTTGGCATTATCAGTAACACGCCATCTTTATGTACATTGAACTCTTGGTAACGGGGGATGGCTGGGATCCTGGCGCACTCTATATAAGCCACACCCCTCCTCTGGCACAAGGGTTTGCACCCTCTGTAACACACACTCTCATAATCTAGTCGACTGCCTCAGGGCACCGAGACATAGGGCTTTTACCTCCTCTGAGAGGGGCCTGAACTCGTAAACACTTGCATACAATCTCACTGTAGCTAGGACTTTGCCTCCTCATTCGTACCCCCTATACTTACTGTCAGACTTAGAACCACGACAGTTGGCGCCCATTGTGGGGCAAAGCATTTTAGTGACTTCCAGCGAGGTTGCATTTTCTCTAATCTTCATCAGCATGGTTTCCGACAGCGGTTTGGTCATGGGCTGCGAGTTCCGACTCGGCACGCTCACTTTCATCACCGACAACTCCGCCTGGCTCCAGGAGGCCCCCCTCGGTGTCGAGGCCCTCCCGGCTCGTGGCTCATCGCAGTTCCGCGTGAGTTCCTGTGGCGTCCTCCTTCGACAGCCGTCTTCCCCATACCAGTCGGTCATCGCGTCGTCATCTCACTCTGCTGGACGCCGCCACAAGCGGTCCGGTCATTCCCGGCTCCAGTGGTGGATGGGTCACGCGGTGGCTCATCAGGCGTTCACCCTCCAAGTCGCGGCGATCGAGCCCGACGTATTTCCCTGCGGATCGATCGACCCGTCGACTGATTTCGTAGATACCTTTTCTAAGAGCGGGAGTTGTGACCCCGCGGCGGAGGTCCTCATGGTCGACTCCCATCGCGGTCCACCTGGTTTTCATCGCAGCGGTGACAGCGGTAGAAACGATGGCCCGTCATTCGACCATGAAGAGTATCAGCCCCAACCTCTCAGCTCGCAGCAGAGGGAGGAGTTGCATCGCCGCAACATGGAGGCTCTCGAGACCCCCATCATAGGGGAAACCGCCGAGGCCCGGGCCTTGGAGGCAGTGCGCCTGGCCACTCTCGCTGAGCGCACTTGTCTGGAGAATCTCCAACATTCTCTCGACGAGCATGCTCGTCGACTGGTCCCCGAGTCCAGTCGACGTCCACGGCAATTGTTTCCACCGGAAACTCAGGTATTCCACACATCCATTCAGAATCTTGCAGCCACTGCACGTATTGCGGAGTCCATTCAGCCGTCCCGTTCGGAGGCTGGAAGTGGCTTGGAATAGATCAGAACGCTACTCCGAGCAGCAGGAGACCAGAACTCCGTTGTGTCCCAGTCAGAGAACAGAACCCACAGCAGATTAGTAAGAGCAGACACCGTTTAGTCAGCGCATAGTCCTAGGTCGCCTTTGAGGCATGGAGGTCATGATCACTGCCAGGATCAGCACCTGGGAAGAGCCCATGGAGAATATGATCGTGAGTACGCCCGCGACAACCACCGTTGAGCGTCTTCGCCACTTCTGAGGGACGGGTCATACGCGCTCGGCGATATGCTGACAGGCGTCCGTATGGGAATGACCGCAGAGTTCTAGTCGACCCCAGAGAGCCCGGCTTCAACGCAAGCTCCGTCCTTGTGCAGGGTTTGGTCGACCGGAACAGAGCATACAGAGAAGGGTTGGATCGAGATAGATCCAGTGGAAGCAGAGTCCATGTTTCCGGCCCAGAGTGTTTCAGAAGAGCCATCAGAGCCGCTGAGATTCCTCATAACTTCGCACTGGCGACTGGCGTCAGTAAGTTACAGGAGAGTCGAAGCCCGATACTTGGCTTGAAGACTACCGAGTGGTTGTGCACATTGCTGGCGGCTGTGATGAGGTGGCCATGAAGCACCTTCCTCTGATGCTTGAAGGTTCTGCTAGGGCTTGGTCGAATCAGTTGGCCCCTGGGAGCATTTTGAGTTGGGATGAGTTAGCCCGAGTGTTCACCAGAACATTTGAGGGCAACTGCAAGAGACCTGCTGGTCTACCGGAGTTGCAGCATTGCATGCAAAAACCGAATGAAACACCATGAGAGACTATATCCAGAGATGGATCATTCTGCACCACACACTGGATAATGTGTCAGATCACTAAGTAGTCTGTGCCTTCAAGGAAGGCGTTCGCTACAGAGAGCTCAATCTGAAGTTCGGTCCGACTAGAGATATGTCTTTGACTCGGATGATGGAGATTGCCACCAAGTATGCAAACGGCAAAGAGGGGGACCGACTCAGGAGTGGCAAGCACAAAAGAGTCGCCCAGGACACCGGAGGAGGAAATTCCAGTCGGAAGCTGAAGCAAAAGGTTGAGGCAGCAAGTCCTGCCGAGGCAGCAATGTTGAATCAAGGAAAGTTCAAAGGAAAACCCCAAGGGCCTTGGATCCCTAAGAAAGTGAAGGACCAGGAAGGAAACAATGTGATGGATTTGCCGTGTCATATTCATACCAAGAAGGATGAGGAGGGGAACCTGATTCTCCCCAAGCATACCACTTGGCAATGTCGACTCCTGATCCAGAAACTCTGAGAGAGTAAACCCAGTGATAAGGACAAACAGTCTGAGAAGGAAGAAGAAGATAAGGATGATGATGGTGGTTACCCCAATGTCAATGCCACCTTGGTGATTTTTGCCGATATTGAGAGCAAAAGTCGACTGAATGTCATTAACAGAGAGGTGAACATGGTTACTCCGCCAACACCAAAGTATTTGAAGTGGTCAAAAAAAACCATTACATTCGACCAGTCTGACCACCCTACATGCGTAGCTACCCGTGGGAGGCAAGCGCTGGTGGTCGACCCAGTCGTGGGAGGCACCCGACTGACCAAGGTTCTGATGGATGGTGGCAGTGGTCTAAATATTCTGTACGCTGAGGCCCTCAAAGGAATGGGCATTCCGATTTCCAAACTCAGCAAGAGCAACATGCGATTCCATGGAATCATCCCAGGAAAGAAAGCCGAATCACTCGGCCAGATCACTCTTGACGTGGTTTTCGGTGATGAGAAGAATTTCCGCAATGAGAAGTTGACGTTTGAGGTTGTGGATTTCTGCAACAAGCGCTGGTTGTGGATTTCTGCAATGACCTTTGACGTTTGATGAGAAGAATCATTCTGGGCAGACCTGCCTATGCTAGCTTTATGGCTCAACCGTGTTATGTATATCTCAAGATGAAGATGCCTGGCCCCAGAGGCGTGATAACGGTTTTCGGTAACCGTCAAAGAGGAGAAGACTGTCTTCAGGATGGTGCAAAGATAGGAGATGAGCAGATGGCAGCAGTAGAGTTTCAAGAGTACTAGAAAATTGCAGATTCGAGTGATTTGTTGTGTGCTAAGAGGCCTGCCTCGGAGTCTGCATTTCAGTCGGCCGGCGAGACCAAGTCAATCCATGTTCACCCGACCGACCCCGATGCTGCTCTGACCCATATCTCAACAACACTTGACATCAAATGAGAAGAAGGGCTCATCCAGTTACTCCGTGAGAACTGGGACATCTTTGCATGGAAGCCATCTGACATGCTAGGTGTACCCAGGGAGCTGGCTGAGCATCGTTTGTGAGTCGACCCACAAGTAAAACCCGTTAAGGAGCATCTCCATCGGTCCGCCACGGAGAAGAGAAAGGCCATTGGCGAGGAGGTGGCTCGGCTCCTGGCTGCTGAGTTCATCCGCGAATGTTGTTATGGTTCCCAAGAAAGACAAATCACTCCGAATGTGTATTGACTTCAAGCACGTCAATAGGGCATGCCCAAAAGATCATTTTCCTCTGCCTCGCATTGACCAGATAGTCGACTCAACTGCGGGATGTGAGCGACTGTCCTTCCAGGACGCTTATTCCGGGTACCATCAGATTCGACTTTATGGACCCGATGAGATAAAGATGGCTTTCATCACCCCGTTCGGGTGTTTTTGCTATGTCACTATGCCCTTTGGCCTTAAGAATGCTGGTGCCACATTCATGCGCATGATTCAGAAGTGCCTGCTCACTCAAATCAGTGGGAATGTGGAAGCATACATGGATCACATAGTGGTTAAGTCACGCAAAGGTTCCGACCTATTGGCTGACCTTGCCGAAACCTTTGCCAACCTAACAAGGTATGATATCAAGCTCAATCCATCAAAATGCATATTCGAAGTCCCTGGCGGAAAGTTACTTGGTTTCTCGTTTCCGAACGAGGGATCGACGCAAATCTAGAGAAGATTGGCACAATCCATCGAATGAAACGCCCAGTGCATGTGCATGATGTTCAGAAGCTTACTGGTTCTTTGGCTGCATTGAGCCGATTCATCTCATGCCTCGGTGAAAAGGCACTTCCTCTTTATCGACTAATGAAGAAGTCTGACAAGTTCGAGTGGAATGACGAAGCTGAAGCAGCGTTCGAGGAGCTTAAAGCCGTACTTTCCACCTAGCCGGTGCTTGCTGCTCCGGTCAGCAAGGAGCCTCTACTGCTTTACATCGTAGCCACGGGACAAGTTGTCAGCACAGTGCTCACAGTCGAGCAGGAAGAAGAAGGCAAGGAGTCTCTACTGCTTTACATCGTAGCCACGGGACAAGTTGTCAGCATAGTGCTCACAGTGCTCACTCAATTTCAGTCATCAACGACGCTCCATTGTCACATATTCTGAATAACAGAGACGCAACTGGTCGAGTGGCAAAGTGGGCGATTGAACTTCTTCCTTTAGATATCAAATTTGAGGCAAAGAAGGCCATTAAGTCTCAAGCAATTGCAGATTTCCTGGCAGAGTGGACAGAACAACAACAGCCGACTCAAATTCAGTCGGAACATTGGACCATGTTTGTTGGGGATATTACTACTAGGCGCGAACCGGCCTACCTGGGCCAGGTTAACTTCATTAGTAGTACATAGGTGATTAAGCAGATGAAGGCCCAAGGCATGTAGTCAGTTTAGAACCTGTAGCCGTAAACCGGCTTGAGATGTAAACTTGTATTGTAAGGTAGGAATAGAGAGAGACCAACCGGGAGATGAATATGAACCGGTGTGGGACTCTATGAACCGACGGGCGTCACCCGTGTATATAAGGGGACGATCCGGCGGCGGTTCAAGGACAGACAACAACAACTCGAGGCCTAGGCGAAGCTTGTTTGCTCCCTAGTCATCGAGACCACATCAATTCCATCACAACTAGACGTAGGCTTTTACCTTCATCGAAGGGGCCGAACTAGTATAAACCATCGTGTCTTTGTGTCCGCTTTAACCCCTTCAAGTTAACCCGCGCAATGGCTCCACTACTAAGTCCTTTCATAAGGACATCTGCCGTGACAAATCCACGACAGTTGGCGCCCACCGTGGCGCTATCGCACGACGGTTTGATGATCTTGGAGGGCAAGCTCAAAGGACTCGAAGGCTATGTTGTGGGCCGCATGACCAAGAGTCGTCGCGGCAAGCTCTACATCGATGATGAAGGATGGGGTCCCGAGGCCGGCTCGATCGAGTATGGGTACCGGGTCCCCTTTGGTGGCATACACGTTTTTATCGGCAAGATTGGTGAGCCTGGACCTGAGCCAGACATCTGCACCGACCTAATCGAGACGGCTTAGCGTGCGAGATCTACCCAGGTTAAACCGGCCGTGAAGCGTGCCTTCGTGGGAGTCATCCACGGAGGAGAGCATCAAGACGAGTCAGAATACGGTAGCGAGACCGTCGTCTATTCCGGCGACGAGTCCTGGACCGGGGAGACCGAATCATTGTACCAGTTGCAAGACGACCAGATTAGGGGCTGTTCCGATGGCGACAGTATTCCGGACCCCCCTGAGCAGATCAACCGGGTTGGAATATTCATGGACGGTACGCAGGCGGCGAATCACTCCTCGACCGCAGCAGCAATATTCTCCGGATCAGCAGCGGCAGCAGCAGCAGGGGCAGGAGGCCTTGTGCGCCCACTGGTTCAAGTTCTATCTGACCTGTTTGATGCACTAGCTGTACTTATGGCAGAGGCCAATCTGGCGGATCAGGAGGCCCATGATGCAGAGGTGGCAAAGGTGAGAGAGCAGATCGTACAGGCCAAAGCCGACTTGGCAGCAGAGAAGGACAGGATGGCCGCAGAGCGAGCCGCTTTGGACGCCCAGGCCTATAAGTTCATGCTCGACCAGAATGCATCACAGGAGGTCTTGAAGCGGAAGCACAAATCACGCCTGCCGTTAGGGTTCGACCCTCGAAATCTCTTTCACACTCCGGAGGCTGGAACCAGTAATCCGCCGGGGCACGGGGAGGTAAACCGGGTCGAGGCACTAGGGCCAGGAGCGACGGTCCAACCCCGCCTGATGGAACCCCCTCAGCAGAACATTGTGATTCATCCGCTGGTCTAGACACCTCCAGGTCATTATTCTAATCCTATGGACAATCTTGTCGCAGCTGCTGCACGATTAGAAGCTATCCCGATCGAAGGAGACTCTCCGCAAGCAATAGAGACGCGCCGGGTTAAGGAACTTCTCCGGACCGCTTTGATTCAGCAGGAAGCATATCCATACAGCCGCAATCGGATTCATTCCACACCTCGTCCAAGCCGGAGCTACAGTAGGCGCATGGATGAACCGGCCGTATCAAGCAACGCACGGAACCGTGAAGCGGCCCGGGGCAATAGCCCGGCAGGTGGTGTTCGCGATGCTCAGGATGTAGTGGACCGGGCCCGGGCACGAAGGGAGGCCAAGTTAGCAGCACAGAACGAGGCGGATCAGCTTACACCGGTTCGTCCTACCACCTCTGCCGGGCCAGGGGTCGCATCTAGCTTGGGAGTACCCTGTTTAGTCCCCGCTTTACGCAATGTACGCATGCCCAAAGACTTCAAGGGTCCGTGCAAGGTGCCGAATTACACCATTGATTTATCTCCAGAAGCGTGGGTAGAGAGTTATGAGATGGCCATGGAGATGCTGGATGTGGATGAGACCGCGTGTGCAAAGTACTTCACCATGATGCTTGAAGGCACGGCCCGTACCTGGTTGAAGAGCCTGCCGCCTAATTCTATCAGTTCATGGGCCCAGTTGCGAGCCCGGTTTATCCAGAATTTCAAAGATACGTGTAAACAGCCTAAGTCCATAGTAGACTTGGCGGCTTGTGTTCAGGAGGATGGAGAGTCAACAACCCATTGGGTACGCGGCGTTTCGGAAGTCTTGCACTCATCTGACAGGATCAATGCTGATTCTGCGATCTTAACCCTGGAGGGAAACTGCCGATTTAAGCCTCTGAAGTTGAAGTTGGGGCGTATGAAGCGGTTCTGTAACGACATGGGAACTCTCATGGCCGCTTTAGTAAAGTATGCTGATTCTGATAGTACCAAGGATCCCGAGACTGACGATGACGAAGCAGGGAAGGGAAAGAAGAACAACAATTTCAAGGGGCATCAACACAAACCGGCGAGCCATGGGAACGGAGGCAAGCGTAAAGTGGATGGCAGCATGGACTTTGTGGCTAACACTAATGCGCAAGACAAGGGTCAGCGGCGCAGAGGTAAAGTGGCAAATCATGGTGGAGCTCCGAATCCTAACCCGGATCGCTTAAACTATTTGTTGAATCAGCCTTGTCCAAAACACGGGACGAAGGAAGCGTTGGCGAACCACCTTTGGAAGGATTGTTACACTATGCAGGAGTTTAAAAACTCTAATGCCTTCCGGTATAACCATGGGTCAGGCAGTGGCTCAGGATCCGGTTTCCATGGGCCGAGCCACGATGGAGCTTTCGGTTCAGGTTTCAATCAGGGCGGTCATAACAACCAGAATCAGAGCAGTCAAGGGGATTACAACCAACAGCAGCAGCAGCAGCAGCAGTCGGGTTATCAGAGCCATCCAAAACAGTTGAACAATGGGCAGTATCACGTTTTCACAACTAGCTTGGATAAGCGCGACCGGAAACTTCACAAGCGAGCGGTGAACTCTGTTGAACCGGCCGTACCACGTTACTTACGTTGGTCAGAACAGCCTATCGTGTGGAGTAGGGAGGATCACCCACCCCGGGTTGACAATCCGGGCCAGTTGGCATTAGTGGTAGACCCTCAGGTGGGAGGTTATAAATTCACCAAGGTGCTCATGGATGGAGGGAGCAGTATTAACATCCTATACTATGAGACATTCCGCCACATGGGGCTAACAGACAAAAATCTCAAACCGTCTAATACGGTGTTCCATGGTGTGGTGCCTGGCAAATCAGTATATCCTGTTGGTAAGATAGCACTGGAGGTGGCTTTTGGCGACGAGCATGATTCCTGATCCGAAACACTAACCTTTGAGGTGGTGAAGATCCGGAGCCCGTATCACGCCTTGTTTGGGCGGGCGGCTTATGCCAAATTCATGGCACGACCTTGTTATATCTATTTGCAGCTCAAGATGCCGGCTCACAAAGGGACAATAACGGTTCATGGGAGCCACAAGATTGCTTTGGAATGTGAGGAAGGTGATGCGGCCTATGCAGAATTGGTTTGTGCCACGGAGGAGTTAAAATATTATAAGGACAATGTTGATCCGGCAGACATGACCCCCTTGAAGAAGCCAACTACGGAGCATGATTCAGATCTGAAGTTCAAATCCGCAGCTGAGACCAAGCTTGTTGACTTCATGCCCGGTGATTCGTCCAAGCAGTTCATTGTCAGTGCCAACTTGGACCCTAAATAGGAAAGCGCGCTCATCGAGTTCATCCGTGAGAATCGGGACATTTTTGCATGGAAGCCTTCTGACATGCCAAGTGTACCGAGGGAACTCGCTGAGCACACTCTTAATGTTGATCCCAAGTATAAACCGGTAAAGCAGTTTCTCCGCCGGTTTAACGAAGAGAGGCGCAAAGCTATTGGAGAGGAGGTGGCCAGGCTCTTAGCAGCTGGCTTTATCATTGAAGTGTTCCATCCAGAGTGGCTTGCTAATCCGGTGCTGGTTCTTAAGAAAAACGGCACTTGGCGTATGTGTGTGGATTATACGGATCTTAACAAGGCTTGTCCAGCGGATCCTTTTGCCCTCCCCCGCATTGACCAGATTATTGATGCCACGGAAGGTTGTGAGCGTTTGAGTTTTTTGGATGCGTATTCTGGGTATCATCAGATCAAATGGCGGTTAAGGACCAAGAGAAGACGGTGTTTATTACTCCCTTTGGAGCCTTCTGCTATGTATCTATGCCTTTTGGGCTCAAGAGCGCCCAAGCCACTTATCAACGGTGTGTACAGAACTGCCTGCATAAGCAGATCGGCCGCAATGTGCACGCCTATGTGGATGATATTGTAGTCAAGTCAAGGCAGAAGGAGACACTGGTTGATGATTTGAAGGAAACCTTTGACAACTTACGGGTTTACAAGATGATGCTTAACACGGCCAAATGTGTTTTTGTGTTCCGGCAGGCAAGTTACTGGGCTTTCTTGTGTCCAACAGAGGAATCGAGGCTAATCCGGAGAAGATTACGGCTATCACCTCCCTGGCTAAACCGAAGTGTATGAACGATTGCCAGCATTTGGCGGGTCGGATTGCCGCGCTGAGCCAGTTTATCAGCCGCCTCGGAGAGAAGGACATCGCTTTATACCAGATGCTGAGAAAGACAGATCAATTCGTCAGGAGTCCGGCTGCTGACGAAGCGTTGGAGGACTTGAAGCGGCAATTAGCCAATCCGCCCGTTCTTGCAGCTCTAGTCGACAAGGAGCCGTTATTGCTATACGTAGCGGCCAATGCTCGCGCAGTTAGCGTGGCTATTGTGGTAGAACGCAAGGACGCAGGCAAGGAGTATCCGGTTCAGCGGCCGATTTACTATATCAGCGAGGTGCTTATTGAATCCAAGCAACGGTATCCGCATTGGTAGAAGCTGGTATATGGAGTTTTTATGGCAAGCCGGAAGTTGAAGCAGTATTTCCAAGGGCACCCTATCACAGTGGTCAGTTTAGCTCCCTTGGGCGATATCATACAGAACGGGAGGCGACTGGCCGGATTGCCAAGTGGGATATAGAACTTGGGCCGCACGGATTGAAGTACGTACCCCGGACGGCGGTGAAGTCTCAAGCACTTGTTGATTTCATCAATGATTGGACTGAGTTGCAAGCACGAGAGGAGAAGCCGGATCACACCTATTGGACTATCCATTTTGATGGATCCAGGCAATTAGAAGGCTCAGGGGCTGGAGTTGTGTTAACTTCCCCACGAGGTGATAAGTTTTGTTATGTTCTCCGCTTAATGTTCCCTTGTACTAATAATGCAGCTGAGTATGAAGCCTTGCTCCATGGTCTCCGGATGGCTAAAGAGATGAATCTAAGTTGGGTTAAGTGCTTCGGTGACTCGGACCTCGTCGCTCAACAGGTGTCTGGCACTTGGGATTCTAAAGACCCACTCATGGCTGCATATCATCGTGAGGTGGATATTGTTGCAGGTCACTTCAAGGGCTATCAGGTGGATCACGTGGATAGTCGAAAAAATGAAGCGGCGGACGCTTTAAGCCGGTTGGGCTCTCAGCGTAAACCGGTCCCACCTAATGTCTTTCTTGATGTGTTGCACAACCCGTCAGTCAAGCTCCTGGGTGAAGCAGATTTGGCTATTCCTGATCCGGAGGCTCAATTGGTGGTAGCCCTGCATGTTATACCGGATTGGACAGTTCCTTATCTTGCGTACATGAACCGGGGAGAGTTGCTAGAGGATGAGACTCTAGCCAGGCAGATAGTTCGGAGATCCAAGTCTATGACCATTGTCAATGGCGAATTGCATCATTGCAGTGTATCAGGGGCGTTTCAACGCTGCGTCTCTCCTGAGGAAGGCTGTGAAATTTTACACGAAATCCATGAAGGGGATTGTGGTCACCATGCCGGTTCAAAGTCTCTGGTGGCTAAGGCGTTTCGTCACGGGTTCTACTGGTTGACAGCTCATGCTGATGCGGAGGACTTGGTTAAACGGTGTGATGGCTGTCAGAAATTTTCAAGGCGTGCTCATGTGCCGGCTCAAGAGTTGAGGATGATTCCAATTACTTGGCCATTTGCAACATGGGGGCTAGATATGGTCGGACCTTTTAAAAGGTCCAAGGATAAGAAAACCCACCTTTTGGTGGCAGTCGATAAATTTACCAAGTGGGTTGAAGCGGAGCCTGTTAGTAAGTGTGATGCAGCTACAGCAGTGCAGTTCATTAAAAAGGTGATTTTCCGGTTTGGCTTTCCACACAGCATCATTACTGACAATGGTACCAATTTATCCAAGGGTGCTATGAAGGAATTCTGTGAACGTGAGCACATCTGACTTGACGTATTGTCAGTGGCTCACCCCCAGTCCAATGGGCAGGCAGAACGAGCTAATCAAGAGATCTTGCGAGGCATCAAACCCCGGCTTATGGTTCCATTGCAAAGAAAAACCGGGTTGTTGGGTTGAAGAGCTACCGTCTGTGCTGTGGAGTATCAATACTACGCCCAACCGATCTACAGGATACACGCCGTTTTTTATGGTCTACAGAGCAGAGGCGGTTCTCCCTAGTGATATCCGGCATGATTCGCCTCGTGTAGCGGCTTATGTTGAAGCGGGCAATGAGACAGCACGGCAAGATGCTTTGGACTTATTAGATGAGGAGCGTGACATAGCGGCTGCCCGCTTGGCGATTTATCAACAAGATCTTCGTCGCTATCACAGTCGCCGGGTCAGAACCAGAGCTTTTCAAGAAGGAGATTTGGTACTCCGGCTCATGCAAGACCAGACGGATATGCACAAGTTATCCCCACCTTGGGAGGGACCTTTCGTGGTCAGCAAGAATCTGCACAACGGGTCGTACTATCTGATTGATATTCGAGAGCATAAAGACTCATGCACATCAGAGGAGGAGACCAACAGGCCGTGGAACATAGCTCATCTTCGGCCTTACTACACTTGAGCCATTGGCACTATCTATGTACATATTATGACAGTGTATATATTATCGTTGATATAATTAAACTGGAGCCTCAGCTAAAGCGGGGTCTCTGTCTTTTTCCTATCATGTGTGGTTACATGGAGTTGTTCTGTCTTAAAGCGGCCTCCGGTTTACCCCTTGAAATTTGCTTTTCAAAAAACGCTTTGTGATATCACTTGGGAGCTTGGTCGTGTCCGAACCAATGCAACACCTCTTGATAGGCGAAAGCCACCAGATCACTTGGGGACATGGTCAAGTCTGAACCAGTCACGCCTCTTGATCGGCCTAAGGCCACAGAATCACTTGGGGGCTTGGTCGAACCCGAACCATTGCCACGCCTTTTGATCGGCATAAATGCCACGGTTTCATTTGGGGACCTGGCTGACTTGAACCATCGCACACCTATTGGGGGCTTGGTCTTGTTCGACCATGGTAACACCATCTGATCAGCTCAGTAAAGCATGTTTTTTGCAAACGGTTTTATCATTGCCTTTGCTTCTATATTTCCGTTATAATTATTCTTCAATTTTTGTTGTGTTTCCTTTAAACCAACAACACTATTTACCGGTTCAGCTGACGGAATTCCGTTCATTTTTAATCCGGAGAAATATGCCCAGTTTAACTTTCCTGTTAAAATCATGGAGTAGCAGGGGGGCTTATAATGACCCAGCACGGTTTACATGGTAAGCCAGCATTTTAAAAACACAGGAGTTGTTTTCTCCCCTTTGGTGGTAATGGTTTATAAAACCTCCGTTTCAAGCCTGGCTAAGCCAACTTTATGCCCAGCGATGGCAGGTATTTTGTATCACATATTTGATTATATGTTTTAAATACATTGATGATATATATATCAAGGTTATAAACCGGTTGGCGGTATAACCGCCACCGCAGTTCAAGATTTTCTGATTGCAGGAAATATAACTTGAGGATTTCAAGAAAAAGCATCAGTACTTATGCACGAAGGCATATTTAAGTAGAAGTATTGGCTATTCTATTACAAGGCAACATGGTGCCCAAATAAGATCATTGTTATCTTGGCGGATCATAATAAGGCAGTTGTTTAAACCGGCTTCCGGTTCAAGCCTGCTCATCAAACCGGTCTGATGGTTGTGGGTCGCCCCGCGCCGCTTCAGCTTCCTCATCTCTATCCATTGGCTGGAAATCAACAGTGGTCCAGTCGATTCCCATTAAAGCTTGAAAGACAGCCTCTTCATGGATCAGAGAAGACGGTCCAATATCAGGAGCGTAAGTATGCTTACGGATTGGAGTAACTAGATTCTCCGCTTCAGGAATTGGGGCAGCTAATCGTTTGTTCTGATCATTATACTGAGCTTGATAATGCGACAAGTCTGCCTCTTCAGCCAATTGACAAGCCAGAGGGCGCACTGCACGGTTTATCGCCCTCAGATTGTCTTCATTGAACTCGGAGTCATCTTCCTTCAAACTCGGATAGCCTTGAGCTGCTTCAACAGGATCGAAATCCGGCACCCATGCTTTTGCCCGGATTAAGGTGTTAATGGCTCCGGTTCGAGCAGCAGATTTTTTCAGTTCTTCAATCTGAGCAGGAAGCATTGACAACCTATTCAGAGTATCTTGGATTAAAGTGGGTGCCGGATTATGATGAGATGCAGTGGTGATGATACGCTGCGCTCCGGTATACAGCTGTTCAATTAAAGTGTAGGCAGCCTTCAACTTCTTCCGAACATCTGACCCTAAGTGACCAATGCGTGTACCTGTAACAATACAGAAAAGATCACAAACCGGATCTATTATAAGAAGGCCAAAGTTGTCAAAGAAACCAAAAGGAGCTTACCGAAGATAGCAGCGGTCATGGAATGTACTTGCCACTTTACGGTGGTCAGCTCATCTACCACTGGTTTAAGGGCAGCTTTAGCGTTTTCAGCTCTTTTTATTAAAGCGGCCTTTTCAGTGGCCCAATCAGCTTGCTCCTTCTTGAAGCCCTCCTTCAGCTGTTCTGTGGTGTTCAAAGCGCTGGTTAATTCCTCCCTGGTTTTGTCGGTTTCGGCTTGTTGGGTTTTCAAAGCTTCCTGCAGATCAGTAATCCGGTCCTCTTTGATCCTCACTTCAGCCTGCATAAAGATAGTGCTTGGCTTTAAACAAACGGTACAAGAATTTGAAGTACCAACCACATAACAAGTTATATGATTGATACTTGGGGGCTAATGCACCTTCAATCTTCATCTATTACTCAGTCACAAAGTCCCAAGCTCAATACAGGTATTCAACTTGGCACTTGGGGGCTAATGGCTATTTGCTCAGTTATGTTCTAATGTTAGAATCTTTATTGGAATCCCGGTTTAACTATACTAAGTTGAACCGGCCCTTGGGGGCTACATTGATGGATTTCAACGTATTGAGGATTATATTCAAGTCCCGGCCTGAAGAAGGTTAAAACTGGCCCTTGGGGGCTAGGAGGATTAATACAGTGGCAGTAATTAAAGAAAGAAGAAGCACAAGGAAGTTACCTCAAATTTATCTCTCATCATCTTTACCAGGCCAGCTTCACAGTCACGACTAGTATATAGCCGGTTCAAGTAACCAGAATGAAGATCTCGGGCACTCAGAGCGGCATACGTTTCCAGATCAACATCCCATTTGCCTTTATTCATGGCAGAAAAATCTTCTTTGACAGTATGCTTAGTTAAAGCGACAAGATTCCCTGGTTCAGAGCGACCTATGCCGGTAATTACAACATCATCATCCTTGGACTCGCCGGTTTGCACTGGCGCTATCGGTTTATCGGCAGGTTTTGAAGGACTGCGGGATCTTTCAATCCGGACGGAGCTGGCAGGCTGGTCAACAGGGACTGAAGTATTGATAGGCCTTTTATCAGTAATAGCATCATCTTGCAAGGGAGGATCATTGGGAATATCATCAGGAATGAACGCTTCAAGATCTGGTGCTTTATCCTGTTCAGGGGCAGCATCTTCCTCGGCCGCTTTATCCAGGCGGGCTTTCTTGCTCGGTTTAGGTTTAGCCCTGAAAAAGAAACAAGGAGTCAAGCAATAGCATAAGTTATAACACAGTATACCGGAAGCATATGTTCAGCCTAGCTTACCCAAGAACCGTTTTCAGTGGTGGCAGCTGAGTGGCCGATGATTCGCCAGAGGATGAATGAGAAGTAACCTGATAATCGGAGTCGGACGGATTAAGAGGTTGACGGATGAAACCCGCTTTAGGATAGAAATTAATAAAAAGGTCGGAAACCTCTGAGCGGCATTTTCGAACCGGACTGTTCGGTAAACCGGCGGAGGTAACTACCTGACCGCTGTGCCGGGTTGTGCGGCGAGCTTCATGTTGCTGAGTCTTCATAAGAAATTTGGGATCCAAGTAAGCAAGAGGATGAGAAAATTTAACTTTCCGGTTTTCCTGGCGAAATTTTGGCAAAGGCAAAGAATCTGAATCGGAAGAGAGAATAGTTACCTCACCGACATCAGCATTGCTGGCTTCAGCGTCATCCTGACAAATATCATCATCAATAAGGCGTGTAAAAAGTAAGCCTAGTGAATCGAGTTCTACCTCAAGGACTGAGTTACCCACATCATCATCAACAGCCGGATCAGATGAAGCAGTGGTTTTCCTCTTTTTAGCAGGTTTTTTGACAACCTTGGTCTTGGGCCGGGTTGACCGTTCTGCTTTTTCCGGTTTGTCTTGTGGAAGCTTCTTGCTCCAAAACAGATTATCACCCTGGTTAAAGTAGCAATTGATGTCAGACAGAGATAGCAATAACAGGTTCAGTAAAAAGCGCAATCAGAAACTTACAGCTGGCGGTTTGTTGGTAGCACAGAAAGGGAGCAGGCCGGTTTGAGCGCAGAGGTGTTCCGGTTCGTTCAGCATTTTCTTCACAGCCTCTGTGACTTCATCATCTGAGAGCTGGATGTTGGTGTGTCGAAGCGGGTCATCAACGCTACCAGTATACTTGCACATTAAACCGGGGCGCCAGCTGAGAGGCAGTATGCTCCATGATATCCAACAGCGTGCGAGATCTATTCCTGTTAAACCGTTGGCCATGAAGGCTCGGAGTTTGGATAATTGCAGAGCATATTTACTCCTCTCCTTGGCACTTAACCTTTGTGGGAAGGGGTGTGTGTTGCTGAGCCGCTCTGGACGAAAGCCAGGCAAATGATTTTCATCATCAGGGGGAGTATCTTTGCAGTAGAACCATGTTGCATTCCACTCCTTGGGGTGGCTGTGTAGTCTGGCATGGGGATAAGTGATTTCTTTCCTTTTCTGAATTGTCATACCGCCCAATTCGGTATTGGGACCGTTAGTGAATCTATGCGGCGGTTTAAGTGGAAACAATCTCCAAACAATTCAATTGTAGGTTCCTCTTGAAGGTATACCTCACAAAGTACTTGGAAGTGACATAAGTTGGTAACAGAGTTGGGGCCAGTGTCTTGCGGGCGAAGTTGAAAATTGGCTAGCACATCCCGGTAAAATTTAGAACCGGGCGGCTTGAAGCCCCGGGCTAAATGGTCCGCAAATCACAACCTCTCCCTCTTGAGGTGTGGGAGGACATTCATCACCAGGAACCCTCCAGTGGATAGTATCTTTGCTATCTAAAGCGCCAATCGAGACTAAATCATCCAGCTGAGTTTCTGTGACGCGAGAAGGAACCCAGTTGCACTCATAAACTTGTTTGGCCATGATGAGATCTACAAGAAATAAGTGATTCCGGTTCAAGAAGGCGATGGTATGAACAATGTTAAACCAGAGGCAGTACAGTTAAAACGGATTTCTATGAGGTGACTGAAGAATTCTGGCGGTTCAACAAGGGGACTAATGGTATATACCGGTTTATTAACTTTTTCTATATTAAGTTAAACCGCCTGATCTAAACATTGAAAGCAATTGAGGTTGCGGATGGCTAAGTATGCAGAAACGGGTTTCACAAGGTCCTATTGTAGCAATGGATCTGAAGCAAGCTCAGAAAAACAGAAAATATTCAAAAGATTAAAGCAGAACGGAAGTGAATCAATGGGCAGGTATGTAGATGAGATCTATGGACTTGGGCGTGAAACTACAGGCGGATGCTAAAAAGCTACTGCTAATCAGAGTAGGGTTTCACATATCTATCCAGGAGTCTAGGTACGAGTGTGAGCAAGTGAGGAACATGGCAAGAACATGAAACCCTAGAACAGATCTATGTTAAGAAGAGCAGAAGGCTTACGAGGATCGAGAAAGACGCGGAAAGCTACCGCGGTGCTCTGGAGCGTTCAGGTTGATGCAGCGGACCAAGACGGTGCAGAGGTCAATGGCGGCGGCGGAGCTCCGAGGCTGGCGACGCGAGGAAGACGAAGAGAAAGAGACGAAGGGGAGAAAAGGAAATGACCCTTCGGTCCTATTTATAAGGCAAAGGACGTGTGTCAGGCGCGCGAATCCAGGAGCCACAAAATTTGGAAGTGGAGCTGCTGCCTTGGGTGTTGCAGATCTATCAATGAAAGAGGGCGTTATAAATGTTAATTTCGTGATGATGTCATGCCGGTTTACAACAACCAGAGATGATGAAGACATGGCGGTTTACCAATTACCAGAAGATGTTGAAGACAAAGATTTTGTGAAGGATTGACATGAACCAGTTCAAATCAATCTGGGGCCTAATGTTGGGGATATTACTACTAGGCGTGAACCGGCCTACCTGGGCCGGGTTAACTTCATTAGTAGTACATAGGTGATTAAGCAGATGAAGGCCCAAGGCCTGTAGTCGGTTTAGAACCTGTAGCCGTAAACCGGCTTGAGATGTAAACTTGTATTGTAAGGTAGGAATAGAGAGAGACCAACCGAGATATGAATATGAACCGGTGTGGGATTCTATGAACCGACGGGCGTCACCTGTGTATATAAGGGGACGATCCGGCAGCGGTTCAAGGACAGACAACAACAACTCGAGGCCTAGGTGAAGCTTGTTTGCTCCCTAGTCATCGAGACCACATCAATTCCATCACAACTAGACGTAGGCTTTTACCTTCATCGAAGGGGCCGAACTAGTATAAACCCTCGTGTCTTTGTGTCCGCTTTAACCCCTTCAAGTTAACCCGCGCGATGGCTCCACGACTAAGTCCTTTCATAAGGACATCTGTCGTGACAAATCCACAACAATGTTCTTTGATGGATCCAAGATGTTAAATGGCCCTGGTGCAGGAGTGGTCTTAGTGTCCCCACGAGGAGACAAGCTCAGCTATGTCCTCCAGATTCACTTTGATTCTTCGAACAATGAAGCTGAGTATGAGGCACTATTGTATGGGTTGCGTGTGGCCATTTCACTAGGCGTCCGGCGCTTGATGGTTTATGGCGACTCAGACTTAGTGGTTAACCAAGTAATGAAAGAATGGGACATCGGGAGTCCCGCAATGATAGGTTATTGCAATGCAGTGAGAAAGCTAGAGAAGAAGTTTGAGGGGTTAGAGCTCCACCACATACCACGAATTAAGAATTAAGCTGCTGATGATCTGGCGAAGATAGGTTCCACTCGGAAGCCTATCCCCAGCAATGTATTCTTGGAGCATCTCCATACCCCGTCAGTACAAGAAGATCTCTTCAAGGAAGAGCCCCCGCAACCGATAAGTTCAACCAACCCGGCCAAGATCAAGGTTCCAGCCATGGTCGACCTGATGATGGAAGTCTTGGTGGTCACGCCCGATTGGACAGTACCGTACATCGCGTACATTCTCAGAAAAGAACTCCCATAGGATGAAGATGAGGCTAGCCAGATAGTCCGTAGATTGAAAGCTTTCACCATGATGAAAGGGCAGCTTTACAGAGAAAGTGTCACACCAGTGGCTCAGCGCTGCATCACCCCGGAAGAAGGCCGAATGATCCTAAACGATATCCACTCGGGGACCTGTGGTCACCATGCGTCTTCTCGGACCATCATAGCATACCGAGCGGGATTCTATTGGCCTCGAGCAAATGAGATGGCGAAAGATATAGTTGACAAGCACGCAGGTTGCCAGTTCTACTCCAACATGTCCCACAAGGCTGCATCTGCCCTAAAGACTATTCCACTCGTCTGGCCATTTGCAGTCTGTGGATTGGACATGGTTGGGTCCTTAAAGACCGGCGCGAGTGGTTTCACCCATCTACTCGTAGCAGTCAACAAGTTCACCAAGTGGATCGAAGCCAAGCCCATCAAAAACCTTGGAGCAGGCACTGCCGTCAGTTTCATCAAGGAGTTGATATTCAGATATGGAGTTCCTCACAGCATTATCACATATAACGGCTTCAACTTTGATTCTGATGAGTTCAAGGCGTTCTGTGCATCCCAAGGCACTCGGGTCAACTATGCACCCGTCGCACACCCGCAGTCGAATGGACGGGCAGAAAGGGCGAATGGTTTGATCCTTCAAGGGTTAAAGCCTCGACTGATGCGCGACCTTAAGCATGCTACTGGAGCTTGGATGACTGAATTGTCGTCGGTCCTATGGGGGTTGAGAACAACGCCCAACCGGTCGACTGATTGAACCCCTTTCTTCCTGGTGTATGGTGCTGAGGCTGTGCTTCCGAGTGACTTGCTGCACATTGCTCCCCGAGTGGAACTGTTCTCAGAAGCTGAAGCTGAGCAAGCACGCGAAGACGCAGTTGATCTCCTGGAGAATGAGCGCGAGATGGCTTTGGTTCGGTCGACCATCTATCAGCAAGATCTGTGTCGATTCCACGCTCGCAATGTCAGAGGTCGAGCATTTCAAGAAGGAGACCTTGTGCTCCGAGTGGTTCAGAAACGACCTCACAAGCTCGCTCCGGCCTGGGAAGGTCCCTTCATCATCACCAAGGTGCTTCACAATGGAGCGTACCACATCTACAACGTAGCCAAGAAAATGGACGAGCCATGCGCATGGAACGCAGACTTGCTTCGTCCTTTCTATACCTAAAATCACTCGACCTGACGAGTTGTAATAAAAGCACTTCAGTTTGTTTTACAAAGACAAGATTTTTGCAGTATCTTAATGACTGGTTCCTCGTAATCACTTGTGTCCAAATCCCCTAGTGGGTGGCTTAGCCGTGACCTGATTCGCCTAAGTTAAAAACATCCCGAGTGGAGAGCAATCCTCCAACTCGGAGGCTTAGTTGCGACCCCGAAATCGCCTAAGTTAAAAAACGTTCCAAGTGAAGAGCAATCCTCTCACTCGGGGGCTTAGCTGCAACCCCGTACTCGCCTAAGTTAAAAACATTTCGAGTGGAGAGAAATCCTCCCACTCGGGGGCTTAGCTGCGACCCCGTACTCGCCTAAGTTAAAAAAACATTTCGAGTGCAGAGCAATCCTCCCACTCGGAGGCTTAGCTACGACCCCGAAATCGCCTAAGTTAAAAAACATTACGGGTGGAGAGCAATCCTCCCACTCGGAGGCTTAGCTGCGACCCCGAAATTGCCTAAGTTAAAAAACATTCCGAGTGGAGAGCAATCCTCCCACTCGGGGGCTTAGCTGCGACCCCGTACTCACCTAAGTTAAAAACATTCCGAGTGGAGATCAATCCTCCCACTCGGGGGCTTAGCTGCGACCCCGTACTCGCCTAAGTTAAAAAACATTCCGAGTGGGGAGCAATCCTCCCACTCGGAGGCTTAGCTGTGACCCCGAAATCGCCGAAGTTAAAAACATTACGAGTGGAGAGCAATCCTCCCACTCAGGGGCTTAGCTATGACCCCGTACTCGCCTAGGTCACAAATATCGTCTGAGCTATGCCACAAATACAACGTGCGCTCCATCTCTATCCGCAAGGACGACGAGGTGTCGACTGAACACCACGTCTGAGCTACGTCACAAGTACAATGTACCATCCCGATCCGCAAGGACGATGAGGTGTCGATTAAACACCGCGTCTGAGCTGTATCCCATGTACAATGTACGATCCCAATCCACAAGGACAACAAGGTGTCGATTGAACACCACGTCTGAGCTATGTCACAAGTACAATGTACACTTCACTCGACAAAAGGTGAGAAAATCAAGTTCACTCGGAATCGAAAGACAGTCAGAAACAGTTCCAAACCAGAACAAAAACAATGATATTCAAGGAAATTCAAGTTTAGATAAATCCCGCAAAAGTTCAGGACCGCGGTAGGCAGAAGTACTCAGACATCAAGCCTGAAAGAGTTTAATGGTTACATAATCACTCGGCATTCCAAGGCAAATAAAAGTGGGGCATAATGTTTTGTTCACTCGTCAGGAGAAGGACTTGCTGGATCGCAGAAACTGTCAAGGTCAATGCTGTCTGCGATGCGACTGGCAGCGTCAAGGAAAGTGTCCATGAAGGACTGGAAACTGTGCTTTTTGGTGTTCAAAACCTTGAGTTCCACCAGCTTGTCTTCTCTGACATCCTTGTAGTGCACTCGGACCAATGACATGGCGAAGTTAGCGCCGCAGCGAGCAGATGATTTCTTCCATTCTTGGACTCAATCACGTATTTGATTCAGTCGAGTCATCAGAGACTCAAGATCCTGTGATAGTTCCGCCTGAGGCCAGAGTTTAGCATCAAACCGCATCATCGCCGCGTTCAGTCGGGCAAGATAATCAACAGCACTGTCCATGCGTGACTCCAACCGCAGCACATTCATTGCAACATCATCTTTGACAGGACAATTTATGGGGTTGAGACCCGTCTCGACCTGCCTGGTTTCTGCTTCAAAGTCTTGGCAAAGTTCTGCACAGTTGGAAAAACAGTGAGTTGACAGTTTGACATGGCATGTTAGTCGATGTCGACAAATCAGTCCAACAAGAATACCTTCAAGCTTCAAGACCAACTTCGCAGCAAGCTGCCCCAGATAAGACTCTAATTTGCCCTTCTTGGCCTTGAGGCTTCCAACTTCGTCGGTCAAGCTGTCCTTGTCCTTCTTCAGCTGCTTAACCTCCCGATTGGCTTCAGAGACGGCGGTCTTCTACTTGGAGTTCTCCTCTTCCAACTTGCCGACTGAAGCCAGCTTCTTGTCTGCAAGTGTTGTTTTCTCTCGCGCCTCCTTCTGGGCCGCAGCAAGATCCTAATCCTTCTTCTCCAGAGCCTGCTTCATTTTCTCTAAAGAAATAACATTCTTCAGACCAGCTTGAAGTTGACAGTTTTCACTACACACATTTGTACGAGTGAAATCACTCGGTTCAAAGAGACTAAAAAATGGGGAAGAGCGAGTCACAAGGTGGACAGTCAACGATTGGTTACCTCCCATGATAGCTACTTCATCCCGAGCATTCTTGAGGTTCTTCTTGGCCAGATCCAGATCAAGGTTGAGGCTGATTTGCTTCTTATTCAGTTCAGAAAGTTGAGCCCCAAGATCACAAGACCTCTGCAGTCAGCAAATAAGATATGTCAGTCGACAGAAACGAAAGTCAATCACAGTGAAAGTTGCTCTAAGACTACCGTTGAATCTAACATTCAACAGTAGTATCGGGGACTACACCCAGTGGGTGCACTTAGCGTGCCCCCACTGGTTCGGTTTTACACTCGGCATGGTCTGCCCAGCATGAGTAAAAAAAAGACCCCAGCCGATTACTAACAGTCGACCGCGGTCTTCTCGAGGACTACACCTAGTGGGTGCACTCTGCGTGCCCCCACTGGTTCGGGAAAACACTCAACTCAGCCTAGTCGACTCAAGTGGAAGAACTATATAGCTCTAAGACAGAAACACCCCAGTGGGTGATTGGATGTGAAACACAGACCCATGATAGATGCACATAATAGGTTCCAAAATGCTCATCGAAGAGCACCATATGGACAGCGAAGCAACAGTGGCAACTATCATTATTCAAGAGACCATTCGGGAATCAACTAACCTTGACGTTGGTTTGTAGAGCGGTGTTGGCATCATAAGCTATCTGACTGGCCTCATGCACCACCTTCATCTGCTCCATCACGAGATTTACCTGGAGAAGGGCCTCCCTGGCGGCACTCGGTGAGTCATCTGGAGTCTGGTATGCGGTGAAGAGCGATGAGGGCAATTCAGTCAGACCAGCCACAGGGTCAGATGCATGGAACTGTACTAGAGCGGCAGATGTCTGAGCAGTCGATCCTGATGGACGGTCAGTCGACAGCGGATTGGCAAAGGTAACATTGGTCCGAGCCGGATCTCCGGGCCGCTGGACCACTGTCTCAAGCACCGGTGTCGACTGAGGGACCTGACCCTCGGGCACTTTCCCACTTGATGCCCTGCCCCTCCTGCTCCTCTCTCTCAGAGGCACTTCTTCTTCATCGTCCGGAAGCTCAATAATGTCCCGTGGAGCTGCAACAAAAAGCAACCTCAAAAGTTTAATCGGCCAACAATTCAATCGGCAGAATAAATCCAAGTCGAATGGAGCATACTAGCTTTGGAGGTGGCCGTGTCATCAGTTTCCTCGTCACCTGGGGCCTTGTCAACGTCCATATCAGTCGCAGCTGAGGCTGGGCTGGAAAAGTTTATAATCCATTCGGTCAGAACAGAAGTATCAGTCGGTGGAAGAAAAAGCAGAAAGAAAGGACACTCACCCAGAGGCAACAGGGACGTCCATCTTGATCTTGGGCAAAGTCTTCTGAGCCTTTGAGGGGACGACGTTGGGCTGCTTGGCGACCTTCTCCATCGGCTCTGGAGTCGAAGTCCGAGTGCGCTTCTGTGCTTGAGTGCTTGGAGCCACGGTCTTGCTATGCCCGCCTGCTGGATCATGGAGTAGCTTGGATCGATGCTCCGTGCGAGGTGGTGAGTCGATTATCTCGTCGTCGTCCGACTCATCACTTTCCTCCTCCTCGTCGTCTTCTGGAGATTGCCAATCGCCGCTTTCCTCCATGTTGTCCTCTCCCTCTTGATCTCGCTCCAGAGCTTGTTCACCATTGGGCATCGAGTACATCTCAGTGTAAACCTACAAGACAAGAAGTCAAGTAAATATCAGTTGAATTCAAAGATAGTCGCAAAACATATCGAAATACAGTCGGTAGCAGATACCAAACCTTATCTGGCTGGTTGCTGTCGTTGAATGGGTCGACTCTCCTGGCTCCCCTGGGGTTGTCCTTGTTTCCTGTAATACCCTTTAGCCACAGGGCCATGTGTTGGCTGAAACCTCCTCTGGATGAACCCGAGCGGTGTCATTGGCTCCAGAGTACATCCACATCGAGTGATCATGAGCCTGGAGCGGCTGGATGCGTCGACTGAGAAACACCTCCAACAAGTCCATGCTGGTGACACCCTGATTGATCAACTAGACCACTCTCTCGACCAACATGTTCGTTTCCACCCTCTCCGCAGCGGTCGCTTTCAGTGAAGAAGGTTGTTGGGCACGATCTAAAGAAAAAGGGGAAGTCCAGTCGACTGGCCTGGAGTCGCAATGTCCTGGCAGTAGAACCAGGTTGACTGCCAGCCCCTGACCGACTCAGGAAGTGTCATGGAAGGGAAAGAACTCCTTTTCCTCTTCTGGATACCCAAACCCCCACACATTTGGATAACATGTGTTCTCTCGTCACTCGAATTCGCTTTCTTCACCGACTGGGAGCGGATTGTGAAGATGTGTTTGAAAAGACCCAGTGTGGTCGACAACCCAGGAAGTTTTCGCAGATGGACACAAACGCAGCAAGGTACGTAATGGTGTTGGGAGAGAAGTGATGGAGTTGGGCTCTGAAAAAGTTCAAGAAACCCTGGAAAAAAGGGTGCGGGGGAAGGGAGAAACCGCGGTCGACATGGGTGGCGAGTAGAACGCACTCACCCGGTCGTGGCTGAGGTTCTGTCTCCCCCTCCGGTAGCCTCGCAGCCCCGTTGGCGATCAGTCCGGACTCAGCGAGCTCCTCCAAATCTTCCGGCCAGAGCAAAGATCGGATCCAATTGCCCTGGATCCAACCAGGTGGCAACGTCGACCGCGATGACGACCCCCGATTTGTCTTCTTGCCTTTCGCCGCCCCCGTTGCCTTCTTCGCATGATCCAGTGCTACCGTCTTGACCTTCACCATGGTGGCGGGGTGGCGGCGTCGAGAGCGGAGGAGCAAGATGCGGTGGAGAAGCAGATGAGAAAGAAGGAGAATGGACGCGCACAGTGCAGACGCCTCGGCCCCGTCGCCTTTTATGGACCCACCTTCGAGTGGCTGACGCATGGGCCCAGACAATCCTGTCAAATCCCGCAACAGTCGTGCACTAGGTACATGGCGAAAAAGGTTGTGCGGAGATCGAGGCGCTCCTGTCTATCCATCCCGCTTACTATGGCACGCTCCGCCTCGCGCGCTTCCTCGAAATTTCGAATCCCGTGATATCCGGGATATGCCGTAACCAATCGCGCCAAAGATTTCGCGTCAAAAATAACACTCGACGAGTGATGGTATAAATCTACTCAACAACTTCTGAATCGATCAAGGCGACTGAAACGAAGCCGAAGTGCCAACATGGGCCTCCCGTTCAACATGAGTACTTGTGAAGCACAAGAGTCGAGGCAAGATCAACTTCAACATTCTTTTCACTCGGACCTCAATCCATTCGGGGGCTAATGATGATGATATAGACCTGGTGTAGGGTCATAGGCCTGACCTATACGCCCTACCCAAGGTCACTACCCTAGAAGCAAGGACATCCAAGACACAACATGGAGTACCAATTGAAGACGTCGAGTGCAATCCACTCGACCAGACACCTCACTCGGGTACCCCTCCGTCTTAAATATCACTAGACCATGAAGGCGCGCATTGCCGCGCCCGTTCATTCTTAAGAAAAAAATACTGAAATTAAAGAAACATTTGATAAAAATTTAAATGACCCACACTACAATCTTTCGATATAGGGGTTGGGGCATAATAATTATCAAACATTAATTAGAACTTATCGACTAATCATATAAATCATCTGTTCACGTTTTTCCTATATCAAAATCATCAGAATGGTCAAAGTTTGTAAAGTTTGACTTTATAAAAAAATCTATAGGCACTACATTATGGAACGGAGGGAGTAGAACATTTTATCATTGTCTTGTCTGCTCTCGCACATAATTGAATTCTCCAAGAGTTCTTCAGTGGAATATCTCAATAGAATTAGCTATCTTCTGACGTAAAATGGTTATGCTGCCCACAAACCTTCTGACGTAAAATGGTTATGCTGCAGCAGGGCACAAACGGTATTCAAAATCAGTATTCTTACAAGCATTTCAATCTTTCGACATAATTTTTATTTCAAAAAATAACTTAAAAAGTTAATTATTGTATATAAATATAACTATGAACAAGTCTGAAAACAACAATCTGACCAAAAAAAACTATTTAACACATCTGCAGCAAGTGCCGCCACAAATTAGTTTTCAGGATGCTCTTGTATATGCTAGTTACCTGAACTTCCTTTTGGGCATCGTCTGCAGTTGATATGCCTGTAAAAAGACATGCTATGCTAAGTAGCTATATATGAGTAGGATAACATAATCTAAGGAGCTGATTTGCATACTTACAAATCTCTTGGGTAACATGCAATGCAACAACGCCTACAAAGATTCGTATTTTTCAAACTGCCTCGCTCGGCCACTATACTCAGAGATTCAGGTATGATCTCTCTTTACACACATTTATGAGAAGCGCCCATATTTATCTCCTTCTGCAACACGAGCGGCATTGCTACATCAATTGTTTGGCTTAATACTTTAGGGCATCATTACTGCCACTTTACCTATTGACACAAATGTCCTCCATGAGTAGGAAGGCGTGAACTGAAAATTCTATCAGAATCAGAACCTGTACCAAACAACTCGACCATAAGAACAGAGTGGGCATGGAGAAAATAAAATCAGAAAAGAGAATAGCTCACCTGGTCTTGGGACTGTTTGTGCCGTGAGGACTAATGAGCATATGCATTCACGTCGGCTTCGTCGCCCAGCTAACATGTGTGGCCTGATCCTCCAGCCGCTCATTGGTTGCTTGTTGCGCGTGCTCAGGCCCGCAGATACAACGCTGGAGGGCACGACATGGGGAAGAAGAGACCACCGTGGGGGCCTGCGGACGCAGGAACCTCGCCGGCGGCGGCGCAGCGCCCAGGAAAAGGGGAGCAGCTCGAGGATAGGTTTGGCGACCTGACTTGCGAGAGGCTCGTGGGCCTTGAATCTAACGGCCCGATTAGCCACAATTAGTGTAACTCGTTCTCCGGAGCAGCAGCCCAGAAAACGGTCGAGGAAATCTTGTGCGTAGATGAGAGTGATCCGACGGTTCAGAGCATCAAATCGCTGTGGAGGCTCCTAACTAGCTCTGTTATACTGTTTTTTAATTCGACCATACAGGAAATCACTCGACCTATCGAAGACCAGGAGTCGGCCAGAATAGCAACAGTCAGGCGTTCACTCTGTAGTCTTTAAGATCATTAAAAGCACTTTATGGCTGGCGTTATCAGTAACGCCCCATCTTTATGTACATTGAACTCTTGGTAACGGGGGATGGTTGGGGTCCTGGCGCACTCTATATAAGTCACCCCCTCCTCTCGCACAAGGGTTCGCACCCCCTGTAACACACACTCTCATAATCCAGTCGACCGCCTCAGGGCACCGAGACGTAGGGCTTTTACCTCCTCCGAGAGGGGCCTGAACTCCTAAACACTTGCGTACAATCTCACCGTAGCTAGGACTTTGCCTCCTCATTTGTACCCCCTATGCTTATTGTCAGACTTAGAACCACGACACTACCCTACATCAATTTGTATAGCACGTAACGGTACCAGTGATATATGGAGTTGGAGTTAGGGTTGCCGGAGGTCCAGCAAGCCCACAAGCTCGTAGGGCGCACCCTAGGGGGTGGGCATGCCCCCTGAGCTTGTGGCTCCTGGGTACCTCCCTTTGATATATTTTTTCACCAGTATTTTTTGTATATTCCATAAAAATTCTCCGTAAATTTCCAGGTCAATCTGAGAAATTTGATTTCTGCACAAAAACAACACCATAGCAATTCTGCTAAAAACAGCGCCAGCCCTGGTCATGCAAATTAGAGTCCAAGACCAGAGAAAAAGTGTTTGAAAAAGTAGATACGACGGAGACATATCAATGACAGATTGCTTGTGGCCACAAGCTTTTCTCTTTAGTGATTTGCTCACATCAAAGATTTATTTCCTTCGTGGTTGTCATGTAATGGAGTAGTTTCTCTGTTTTCCATGTAGTAGACCCCAACTGGTTGAAGCTTCTGTATTGCGAAGTACGACTTTGCAATTAGAAGACATTTTACAGAAAATAAACAATTATATCACTGGGATCTAAATGATGAGTTCAGTGATATGGAAGTCATTTTTGCTTTCACTCGCAATAACCCACCAAACATGCGAATAAAGCTGCTTGGACGATGAAATCATGTTTAATAGATGGGACATGTAGTGGCTCTACCTCCTAAGTCTTTCCTATTGGCAGCAGATACAATATTGAGGCAATGCACTATACTAATATAGCTTGCTTTATAATTATAAAGCCAATGTCTGCTATTCTCAGTGATCTCAATACTTTCTTTTAAGCTTTTAAGCTATCAAGCTACCATGTAATGGAATATAAGTATCTATTAAGTTGATTCTGAATCAATATCATATGCATGGTTTGAATACTCGGCTCGCTTTCGCTTTTTGTGCCATGGGCGCAACGGGTCATCTAGTAGTAAAACAGATGACATGGTCTCGTGGAGCCATGTACAATGCAAGTATTTCTGACAGTTGTTTGACACCCGCATTTGAAATAATCAGGGTTAATGACCTCCATGGTCGCTTTGCGTCAAAAAATGTTGTGACCTCTACATGATCAAGGAAAAGAGATACACTTATTACTCTCTCTCTCTCTCTCTCTCTCTCTCTCTCTCTCTCTCTCTCTCTCCCTCTCTCTGTGTGTGTGTGTGTGTTACAAATGAGCATGCAAGTGGAGTCACACTTTTCTTAGATAATGTCCTGTTGTTCTTTCCCAGCACCACCTAGCGGGCCGCTAGGATCAAGCTTTAGGGACACGTCCTTGAACATCTTGCGGCTGAGGGTATTGAAAACTGCTCTCGAGTACTGTCGTGATGCGTTCCTCCAGTCCACTCCAGCTTTCATCATCAACTCGAACTCCTCATAGCTTATCTTGCCATCCTGTAGTACACATGGGGGTTGAGTTAGCTGATATACTTGTTGAACTAGTTGCCTAGCCATTATGGTTTCTGATGATTCACATGATGTTTTTTTTGAGTGGGGGGGGGGGGGGGTTAAACCGACAAGTGTTATGACTATTCATTTAGAAGAATATAATTGTCTTGCTAATAAGGGAATAGCCAGGGAAAACCATAACCAAAGTGCACGAAGCCCAATTGGCTATACAAAACAGTGAGACACAAGCACAAATACGCCAGCGAGCATGACCGAATTATCAATGACTGCTGAAAAAGCATGATCCCCCAAAATCATACCATTGATGGCCCCTCCATCGAACTAGCCATATCTGGCTTGACCATCCTGATGAGGGGGATCAAGACCCAAACAGACTTTTCAGGAATCACATAACACCGCACCACCACCTCACAACCATCAACGTCGTGGAAAGGGATGAGAGACCACAACTGCTATGGGAGGAGCAGAGACGAGCCACCATGACTCTGGCAGCAGAGAGAGCACCTGTAGGACCATGTGTTGCACAAAACCTTCGACGCTCTCAAGACAAGGGCAACCTGATGCCACTCAAATTATGGCGGGGCAAGAGGAGGTACCAAAGGGGGATGCACCAAAAGACATGGAGGAGGTAGATGACACACCGGGAATGGAGGTTGAGCTCGAGGGCTTTGGCATGGAGGAATCGGAGGTGAAGTTCCAACACACCCAAGCCATGGAGGTGGCACTACTGTTCAGGGCTGAGCAAAACCGCCATCCTTGACTAGATCCAGTCCGAGTGAGAGGTGGAGGCAAACTGCCGGTGTATCCAGATGGCCGACTTGTGGCAGGAGCGGCTCTTCACGGACCTCGACGATGAGGAAGAGGGCACTAGAGCTTTGTCACGCCGCCAATGACCATGAGGCAGTTCTAACATCTCCGACGATGAAGAGTAAATTAGGGTAGTTTGTTTGTCTTTAGCTTGTTTGCTTCATGTAACATGTACTGCATATGCTAAAATGAACATTGGATGGTTAGTATGGGGTTGAGGGTTTGCAAATAGGGGTAGTGATTAGGATGACGAAAAACCAGGGGCAGACCGGGGCTGCCCGCGAGCGCGTTCACAGACATTTAGGGGGTTAGTAGATACTCGGATTTGTCATGTCCGGTCATCGATGCTCTAAGTGCAACCCATGACCATCGCACTATGATCTAGGCCCTGAATTTCTAGCCAAACCTGGCCTATGGGTGGCAAGGCCCAACACGTCATGTCCCAGCCATGTGAAGGCCTCGAACTACTCAACCCATGTAGGACCTTTTATAAAAGGGACATGTACTGTCGACCTGGCAAGCAAGCTAAAAGGGCGGGCCCGGCGTGACACGTCGACATCGTTGCGCCCAAGCAGCATCCACCGCCATGCAAGCAAGGCATGCACCATCTCCCATTGGATGGATCGATGGATGCAATGAACTTATGCCAATCTGCACAACGAGCTTTGGTGTGGTGATACGTGATCACCAGGGAAGGGTTTGTGCGGCGACTAGAGTTTACTTCGAAAGAGTTCAATTTTCTATAGTAGCAGAAGCCATGTCACTTCGTCAAGTCTTAATCCTTGCCAATAACAATAGTGTAAGGAAGATCATGATAGCATCTAATTGCCTATCATTGATCAACAATGAAATTTTTGGTTCAAGGCTACTCAGACACTTTAAGCAAAGTGCCCATAGGAGTGCTCTGGGCAGATGCCTTCCACGTGCTATTTCCGAATAAACTCAAAGACATATTCAGAAAAGGTCAAGGGTTCACGTTTTGATAGGTATTAGAGCCATAGTCCATGATATTAGAAAATGTGCCACAAAGTTTGTATCTTGTACTTTTATCTCTGTCAATCATTCTTATAATGAGGCAACCATGTTCTGGCTAAATCAGCAGAGCATGATGTTTGGTCCTGATGGTTTAGTGAGTTCCCTGATTTAATCAGGATCAGTATCTGTAATGAAGTACTAGCTTGCAAAATGATGTTACATTGTTAGACGGAGGGTGTAGTTGTGAATGGATAAATGGGCGCAGTTGTCCATTATCTAATAAATAAATAAAACAATGTCTCTCTTCCAACTGCATGAAGTCACCACCGCAGTAACCCAACATCCACCTCCCATTCGACAAGACCAATGGCGCCCTCAAACCCCACAGTGGCATGTTCGAACCGATCGCGGGACAGAACCACACCATCACCCAGCCAGCCCGACTGGGTCAGCCTAGCTATAGTGGGAGTAACTTCAGCAGTAACATACAGTCCAACTTATGAAATTTGCTTATGTGGCAATGATTTAACAAGGAGAGAAATGAATTGAGTAACATAGCTAGTTGCTCATACTATGGGTAACATCACATATACAAAACAAAAATGAGTCTATAACCTAATAAATAAAGCTTTGCATGACACCACACAATATATTACTTCCCACTATAGATGCGAAAGTACCCAGGAGCAAATGCTCATGGTGTGAACAGTACAATCAAAAACATTCAAAAAATTGTGAATTTTTTGGGGCATGCTTTCGCAAATGTTTGTCGTGCATGCAAAATTTCATCACGAAATCATATTGGTGTAAGTTGTGCCAAAAAAAAAATCAAAGCTCCAAAATGCTTTTGTAAGTAACATTTTCGGAGCATCAGTTTTGTTTTTTTACCACGCCTTTCACCAATGTGATTTTGCGATGAAATTTTGCGTGCACAACTAACATTTGTGAAAGTATGCCACAAAAAAATCAGAATTTTTTGAAATATTTTTGAATTCTTTTTATATTACTGTTCACACCAGAAGCATTTGTTTTTGGGTGTAGAAACTCCATGTCCCTATAGATGTACTCCCTCCGTTTCTAAATATTTGTCTTTCTAGAGATTTCAACAAGTAACTACATACGGAACAAAATGAGTGAATCTACATTCTAAAAAATGTCTATATACATCCGTATGTGGTAGTCCATTTGAAATCTCTAAAAAGACAAATATTTAGGAACGGAGGGAGGGAGTAGTAATATAACCTAGGTCTTGGGTATGTTACTAGTGCAAGTTAATCCATTGTGGCTAGTCTATGCAAACAAGGGAGACCCGTTCCAGATCCACCACTTCAGTTTGCCGCCAGGCCAGTGAAGAACGTGGCCATGGAGGCAAGAGGCGCCGGGAACAACCGACCAAGCGCGGCGGCGCCGCCAAGGATGCCAGATCCGGTGCGCACGCCGTTGTATGCGGCCCATATCCCGCAGCCCAACCACCGTCGCCCGCCTCCACAGAAAGTTGTCGTGGCCAAGCGCACTACTCCGCAACTCCGCCGCTCCAGGGCCGCCGGCCTGTTTCCTTGCGAGCTCCGACCACGCCGTCCCCGCATCTGCCGCCGCACCGCACGTGGGCGCCAACCACGCCGTCCCCGCATCTGTCCCCGCATCCAGCGCGTCTCCTGCTCAGCGCACGAGAGGAGGTGGCGGCTGGTGGCTGCGGCTAGAGTTTTTGCCTCCCGTGTCGTCTTGAGGAGCGACCCGGAGCAACCCAAAGCGTCTTTTTGCGTTTTCCTGTTTCTGGAGGTGTTGATACTTGATAGTGAGCTTGCTAACCTTGTCAATGTCAACGTCGAAGATGATCTCCTCGATGGCCTTCTGGTCGCCTCTTGGGGATAGCGCTTCCTTGAGCTCTTCCATCTCGATGAACCCGCTCATGTTCTTGTCGAAGTAATTGAACACCTTGGGGAGGTGTTCCTCGCTGCGGATTTTCTTCAGGTGAATGGAGACCGTGACAAACTCCTTGCAGTCCAAGGTGCCATTTCCATCTAAGTCCGCCTAAAGATTAAAAACTCAAAATAGTTAATCTTTGAAGTTTAGTTTACCAAATTGTAAGCTCTATGAATCATGGAGCAACTGGTGGTTATTGTTTAATAGTTCAATGACATGGTAGGGGTCACATGTCAGAATTCTGAAACACCAAGATAGAAAAAGAACAGCTCCCCAATGTCTGCATTCGAAGATGCTTTAGAAATATTTTGGTAAAAGTGAATGTGCAGGATCTCACGGCTTCCATGAGCATATCCACATCTGTATCATGGACATTGTTCCCTATCATTTGTAGACCTTTCCTGAGCTCCTCAATTGTCAGGTGCCCATCCTTGTTAGTGTCCAGCATGTGGAACAGTTCCGTGATTGCCTCCAGCTCTTCAGCAGGCAAGTATTCCGCCACCACCTGGCCAATAGACACATAATTCAGCATATATATGTTCATCAAAATCCGTAGTCCCATAAAATAAATAATAGTTAGGAAAAATGATTATTTGTGAGCTCACAAGCAAGGCCTTCTTCTTGAACTTGTTCATGACAGTGAATTGCTTTAGCCTTGACCTTACTGCTTCGCCAAGAGGAATGTTTGGAGCAGCGGTGGAATTTTGTATCCATGGATGCTCTTCATTCTCGAAGTTGGTAAACCATTGTTAGATACATGTTGATCATCTCAGAGAAGTGGAAGGAATTGTAAGATCTACTGACCTAAAACTTGTTGAGCCGTCAATCTGGCATGAGGGTTGTTTTCAAGCATCCTGCTAACAAGATCCTTGGCGTTGTCTGACACCTTCGGCCAAGGCTCGCGCTCGAAGTCGATGTGTGATCGGATGATGGCCTGCGCAATCCCTTCGTCCGTTTCTACAAAAAAGATGAAAACTGAACGTGATCAGTTTGTGAGCAAGAACACAATTTCGGAGTTCTATATCAATTCCAGGAGTACGAACTTACCGGCCCAGAATGGAGGGACACCACATAGCAAGATATACAATATGACGCCTGCACTCCAAATGTCGATTTCCTGTCCATAGTTTCTCTTCAGGACTTCAGGCGCCATGTAATAGGGAGATCCGACGATCTCACTGAATCTTTCACCTGAGGACCGCACATAACTAGAAAAATCATGTTCCATATTTGTGATATGTATAAATCGTATTAGAAGCTCAGAAGTTTATACCTGGCTTGAAGCACACGGAGAGTCCGAAGTCGATAACCTTGAGAGGGGAGCTCTCAGATGCATTGGCGTACAAGAAATTCTCAGGCTTAAGGTCCCGGTGCATAACACCGTTCTGGTGGCAATGCTGCAAAAAGTGTTGTGTTTCAGTCCATCGATCGAGTGTGTACATATTGTGCTGATTATTGGTTTCTTGTTGGAGATAACGGATTCTACATTTTACATGGCATGACAACAAGTAGCATAATCTTATATCGAAATATGTTAGTATTGTATATTCTGAAAGATGGCGACACATTCAGAGTTGAGTCCTTAGTCATGTAGATAAACGTTATAGTATATACATCTTGAACCACATAGCACGTAAATATTTTTAATGATATTTGTGCATTTTAAACTTTGAGATGCTAAATTCTACTTCCTCCGTTCGGAATTACTTGTCACAAAAATGGATAAAAATGAATGTATCTACAACTAAAATACATCTCAATACATTCATTTTTTGGACGAGTAATTCCGAACGAAGAGAGTATTACGTGGTAATGTTTGCAATACCCGGAACCGTCTAAACTTATGTGTACAACGCCGTGTGCTTCAGCGTTAAATTCTCTTCACCATCTGAATCTGTCTTGACCATTTGAATCTTGCCTTAAAAAAAATCTGAATCTGTCTTCATTGTGTTTCATGTACTTACAACCAGACCAGTTAATAAACAAACTAGCCACAAAAGAAACGAAGAATACACCTAGTACGACGTACCTGCACGACCTCCATGATAGTGCGCATGACAGCGGCGGCAGCACGCTCGGTGTAGTGACCGCGCACGACGATGCGGTCGAAGAGCTCGCCCCCCTCGCACACCTCCATGACCAGGTGCACGGAGTCGCCGTCCTCGAACGCCTCACGGAGCCGCACGACGTTTACATGCGAGGGCAGCGACCGCATGATGGCTACCT
This sequence comes from Triticum aestivum, assembly GCF_018294505.1. NCBI lineage: Eukaryota > Viridiplantae > Streptophyta > Magnoliopsida > Poales > Poaceae > Triticum > Triticum aestivum. The sequence continues at coordinate 179,427,475 of NC_057807.1, read as the reverse complement.
CGCGCCGCACGTCCTCGATGTCGACGCTGCTCCGGAGCTTCCGCTTGCTGATCGACTTGCATGCGAGCTTGTCTCCCGTTGCCGCGTCCATGCAGCGTCGCGTCACCCCAAACTCGCCGCGCCCCAGCTCCTCGCCAAGCTGGTACCGCTGGAGGAGCTCCTCGGTGTTGTCGGCCGCGGCCAGGCCCTTGCCAAGCACGGTTACAGGCGGCTGGGCCGTGGCACGCGGGGTGTCAGTGACTGAGGACACCGTGGAGAGGCACCGGAGGTTGGCGCCTCCTAGGCGTCCGCCGCGTTGCCTGGGAGAGCCACCGCCACGCCGCTTGAAAGATGGCCGGGCAACACAGCAGTTGCCCATGACCGCTTGCGCGGCGTCACGAGGTACGTCGTTGGGCAGGAAAGGGAGCGTGCTGGCTTCCGGCCGGGAATGTGCACCTGGCTACGATCGACGGATGGAACGGATGAGTTGTGGCCGATCTCTCTCTTCCTCTCCCTCTAGCTAGGCAAGGAGAGGAGGAGAGAGATGGAGGGGAAATAACCCTTGGAGGTGGTTGGTTTTGAGAGAGAGGGAGTTCCACTTTCCTCCCGACTTCTTAGCCATGATTTTACTATTTTTAACTTTGTCATCATCTACCCTACTTATTCTAGGAGCATAAGAATTTTATGGACCATCCATATATTATTTGACCGCCCAAAAGACACTACGCTCCCACGCCCACACTCACTCATGGCCACTACAGCGCCGACGACCACCAATAGCCTCGACGGACGCCATTCCGGCACCGCCGACCACCGCGGCCTCCCCTCCCCCACCGGCGGGCGCGCCCGTGAGATTAGATGGATGGACATCAGCCCCCCCTCCTCCAGATCTGCGAGCCCCTCCGCCCCACCTCCGGCGTCCTATTAGCAGGCGCTCTGCAGGTATCTCATCGTGTCCCTAGCGGCCCGCTCCCCGCACTAGATGTTGTAGGGTGAAACCCTAAGTGTTGATCTTCTTCACACTTGGAGGGGAAAAGGGGAAGAACTACAAGAACACAAAGGGTAAACACTCAAACAAACCCAAATCACACATCCACTAGAATAGCGCACATGAGATCCACAAGAATAACATGAACAATCAAGGGAAAATAGCACCAAGGTAAAGGTTCTTCTCAATTACAAATGAGATAAGGTCTTGATGATAGTCTTATCCAACCCTAGGGGAGGAGGTCTTGATATCCACTTGGGGATCTTCTCCTATGAGGTCTTGATCTCCAAGGGGAGAGGTAGATGAGCAAATCTCTCTCTAAATCATGCTATATGCTTTGCTAACCCTAACAAATGGCTTAGGTACAAAATATATATGTGACTCGAGGTGAGGGACCAAGAGGAGGGGCAAAAGGGGCATTCCCCGTTCAACTCGCACGAGGGCCCGCGCATGGGCTAAGTTGGCCCCGTGGGCACGGGGTCCCGTGTGCACGGCTAGCCAGCGGCAGGGCTCCTATGCACTGGGTCCTGGAGGCCCGTGCGCATGGGATGTCCAGAAACTCTCTGGATGGGTCATGCGCACAGGGTCCAGGAGGGGTCGTGCACATGGGGTCACCTGGGTGCATCTTCTTCTTCCAGTTGCTAGTCTTCGTGTTCCTTGCGTCCTTCTCATCCTTCCTCTTGCCGAGGCTCCTTAGCTCCTTGGTGGGGGTCTTCCTCGCACCTAATGACACACAAAGTTCCATGGTGGGGTAGCAGCCAATTCCCATCCATATTTGTGTCAAGCTAAAAAAGGAGTGAGTTCACCTCACTTTCTATACCATGTGCACGAGCTCTTGTTATGACTCCACTTGGTGTGTGATGACTCGGTGTGGTGTCCATGGGATGACCGAAGGATGCTCCGCATCATCTCCACCCTTGGGGAAGATCCGTTCTTGGATCGATAACCTCATCACCATGTAAAGGAGATAGGTCCTTGATGTTGAAGATGTCGCTCACATTGTAGTTGTCGCATGGATCGACCTTGCAGGCGTTGTCGTTGTAGCGTGCTAGCATCTAGAAGCTTGGACTTAAGTTTGGTGGGGAAGTGGTCGTTGCGTAGTTGTAGCCACACAAGATCTCCGGGGTTGAATACCATGGGGTGCTTGTTGGTGTTGAGCTGGTATCGTGTGCCTTGTTTCTTCATGCATCTTCTTGAGGTAAGTTTCTCCTATATGCTCGCGTCCAAGTTTGCTCTCTCTTGTACTGGTAGCGGGAGGATGTCCAACGGCGACAATAGGTTGCAGCCATAGACCATATCGAAGGGGGACTTGCCGGTTGTAGAGTGTCATGCTCGATTGTTGGTGTACTTGGCTATGGCAGGCATTCTTTCGACCTCTTGATGTTTTCTTGGTCAACACGTGGAGGAGTGTGGATAGTGTTCGGTTGGTGACCTCCGTTTTGCCGTCGGTTTGTGGGTGATAGGCTAAAGAGAAGAGTAGCTTGATTTCGAGCTTAGCACATAGTGTCTTGCAAAAGTAGCTTAGTAACTTGACGTTGCAGTCTGATACAATTGTCTTGGTCACTCGATGCAATCACAAGATTTCCCTACAAAGGAGATTGGCAACATGTGAAGCACCGTCCATCTTGTTGCATGGAATAAAGTGTACCATATTAGAGAAATGGTTCGCAACGACAAATATTGAATCTTTGTCATTTTGAGTTCTATGCAAGCCAAGCACAAAATCCATACTAATGTTTTCCCATGGGTGATATGGTATAGGAAGTGGCATATGTAGACAATGAGATTGAGCTTGAGACTTAGCTTCTTGGCTGGAGCACCGGTTGGTGTAGCGCGCGATGTCACGAAACATCTTTGGCAAGTAATATTTGTTGGAGAGCGTCACAAAGGGCTTGTTGCAGCAGAAGTGTTTGATACGTCTCCAATGTATGTATAATCCATGATGTATTCATGCCATGTTTACAACAATTTTATATAGTTTTGGTGCACTTTAATATGATTTGCATGAACTAACCTATTAACCTAGTGCCAAGTGCTAGTTGTTATTTTCTTCCATGTTTTTGGTTTTCCAAAAAAAATCCATACCAAATGAAGTCCAAATGCCACAAAAATTTACAAACATTTCTTATGGACAAGAAGAGACCCACAAAGCTTAGGAGAAGGACCAGAAGGTGTCCAGGGGGCACAAGCCTGGGTGGCGCCTCCCTCGGGTGAGCCACCTGAGCTTGTGGAACCCTCGTGACTCCTCCTGGCGTGATTCCAGCACTGAAAATCCTACAAATTGACAAACCTCCAGAAAGAAACCTACATGAGATTTTCCACCGCCGTAAGCCCCAGTTCTATAGTGATCTCATCCGGAGCTTCATTCTGGCACCCTGCTGGAGGGGGATGTGATCACTGGAGGACATCTTCATCATCCCCGCTGCTTCCATGACAAGGAGGGAGTAATTCACCCCTGGGGCTGAGGGTATGTACCAGTAGCTATGTGTATGATCTCTCTCTCTCTCTCTCACGATCATGATAGGGCACGATCTTGATGTACCATGGGCTTTGTTAATGTAATGAATCCTATGGTGTTCTTCCATCTCTATGAGGACATCTGTAGCATAGTTACACCCTATGAAATTAATGTCGCTTTGCTGAATCTTGCTATGAAAGATCAATTTTCTGGCCTTCCTAGTGAAGATGTCGCATCTCATCTAAACAATTTCGTTGATTTGTATACAAAAGAAGAAAGATGTGGATAATGATACTGTTAAATTGAAGCTATTTCCATTTTTGCTCAGAGATCGTGCTAAAACTTGGTTCTCATCTTTGCCTAAAAAAAGTATTGATTCATGGAATAAGTGTAAAGATGCTTTTATCTCTAAGTATTTTCCTCCCGCTAAGATCATCTCCCCTTAGGAACGATATTATGAATTTAAATCAACTTGATCATGAGCATGTTGCACAATCTTGGGAGAGGATGAAATTAATGATACGTAATTGCCGTACACATGGTTTGAATTTGTGGATGATTATACAAAAAATGCTTCTAGAATCTTTTAGATTCGGCCGCGGGAGGCACTTTTATGCAAATCACTTTAGGAGAAGCTACTAAACTCCTAGATAATATAATGGTTAATTATTCTCAATGGCACGCCGAAAGATCCACTACTAAAAAAGTTCATGCGATTGAAGAAATTAATGTTTTGAGTGGAAAGATGGATGAACTTATGAAATTATTTGCTAAAAGTGTTTCTTCTGATCCTAATGATATGCCTTTGTCCACTTAAATTGAGAATAATAATGAATCTATGGATGTGAATTTTTTTGGTAGGAACAGTTTTGGTAACAACGCGTATAGAGGCAATTTTGATCCTAGGTTGTTTCCTAGTAATTCCTCTAATAAATATGGTAATTCCTACAGCAACTCTTATGGAACTTTTAATGAGATGGCCTCTAATTTTGAGAATAGTGTTAAAGAATTTATGAGTTTGCAAAAGAATTTCAATGCTTTGATTGAATAAAAATTGCTTAAGATTGATGAGTTGGCTAGGAACATGGATAGAATTTCTCTTGATGTTGATTCTTTGGAACTTAGATCTATTCCACCTAGTCATGATATCAATGAGTCTCTCTAGGACATGAGAATTTCCATTGATGAGTGCAAAGAAAGAACCGCTAAGATGCATGCTAAAGAAGATTGGTTTGTAAAAGTGTGTTCTTCTAGTTTTCATGATAATAATGGTGAAGATCTAAAAGTGATTGATGTGACTCCTATTAAATCTTTGTTTTCCAATATGAATCTTGATAAAGATGGGACTGGAGATGAGTCAACTTTAGTTAAAAGGCGCCCCATTGATTCAGAGTTTTTAGATCTAGATACAAAAATTGATAAAAGTGGGATAGAAGAGGTCAAGACTTTAAGTAGCAATGAACCCACTATTTTGGATTTCAAGGAATTTAATTATCATAATTGTTCTTTAATAGATTGTATTTCCTTGTTGCAATCTGTGTTAAATTCTCCTCATGCTTACAATCAAAACAAAACTTTTACTAAACATATTGTTGATGCTATGATGCAATCTTTTGAAGAAAAACTTGAACTAGAAGTTTGTATTCCTAGAAAACTTTATGATGAGTGGGAACCTACTATTAAGATTAAGATTAAAGATTATGAATGCTATGCTTTGTGTGATTTGGGTGCTAGTGTTTCCATGATTCCAAAAACTTTGTGTGACATGCTAGGTTTCCGTGAATTTGATGCTTGTTCTTTAGATTTGCATCTTGCGGATTCCACCATTAAGAAACCTATGGGAAGGATTAATGATGTTCTTATTGTTGCAAATAGGAATTATGTGCCCGTAGATTTCATTGTTCTTGATATAGATTGCAATCCTACATGTCCTATTATTCTTGGTAGACCTTTCCTTAGAACGATTGATGCAATTATTGATATGAAAGAAGGAAACATTAGATTCAAATTTCCGTGAAGGAAAGGCATGGAACACTTTCATAGTAAGAAAATTAAACTGCCTTATGAATCTATTATGAGAGCCACTTATGGATTGCATACCAAAGATGGAAATACCTAGATCTATTCGTGTTTTTATGCCTAGCTAGGGGCGTTAAACGATAGCGCTTGTTGGGAGGCAACCCAATTTTATTTTTGTTCTATATTTTTTCTCCTGTTTAGTAAGAAATAATGCATCTAGCCTCTGGTTAGATGTGTTTTAATGTTTTAATTAGTGTTTGTACCTAGTAGAACCTTTGGAAGACTTGGGTGAAAGTTAATGTGATCTTGCTGAAAAAACAGAAACTTTGCACTCACGAGAATAATTGTACTTTTTAACAGAAGGGCGATTTTAAGTTGATTTTTTTACAGAAGATTAATAGACAAATTCGTCACGTCCACCAATTTATTTAATAATTTTTGGAGTTACAGAAGTATTCGAGAGGTATATATTACTACAGACTGTTCTGTTTTTGACAGATTCTGTTTTTCGTGTGTTGTTTGCTTATTTTGATGAATCTATGAGTAGTATCGGGGGGTATATGAAGGAAATATGCCCTAGAGGCAATAATAAAGTTATTATTTATTTCCTCATATCATGATAAATGTCTATTATTCATGCTAGAATTGTATTAACCGGAAACATGATACATATGTGAATACATAGACAAACATAGTGTCACTAGTATGCCTCTACTTGAACTAGCTCATTGATCAAAGATGGTTATGTTTCCTAACCATAGGCATGTGTTGTCACTTGATTAATGGGATCACATCATTAGAAGAATGATGTGATTGACTTGACCCATTCCGTTAGCTTAGCACTTCATCGTTTAGTATGTTGCTATTGCTTTCTTCATGACTTATACAAAGTTCCTGCAACTATGAGATTGTGCAACTCCCGTTTACCGAAGGAACACTTTGTGTGCTACCAAACGTCACAACGTTACTGGGTGATTATAAAGGTACTCTACAGGTGTCTCAAAGGTACATGTTGAGTTGGCATAATTCGAGATTAGGTTTTGTCACTCCGATTGTCGAAGAGGTATCTCTGGGCCTTCTCGGTAATACTCATCACCTAAGCCTTGCAAGCATTGTAACTAATGAGTTAGTTATGAAATGATGTATTACGGAACGAGTAAAGAGACTTGCCGGTAATGAGATTGAACTAGGTATTGGATACCGACGATCGAATCTCGGGCAAGTAACATACCGATGACAAAGGGAACAACGTATGTTGTTATGCGGTTTGACCGATAAAGATCTTCGTAGAATATGTAGGAACCAATATGAACATCCAGGTTCCACTATTGGTTATTGACCGAGAATAGTTCTAGGTCATGTCTACATAGTTCTCGAACTCGTAGGGTCCGCACGCTTAATGTTACGACGACAGTTTTATTATGAGTTTATAAGTTTTGATGTACCGAAGGTTGTTCGGAGTCCCGGATGTGATCACGGACATGACGAGGAGTCTCGAAATAGTCGAGACATAAAGATTGATATATTGGACGGATATATTTGGACACCGGAAAGGTTCCGGATGAGATCGGGACTATACCGGAGATCCGGGAGGTTACCGGAACCCCCCGGTAAGTATATGGGCCTTATTGGGCCTTAGTGGAAAGGAGGGAGAAGGAGCAAAGGAGGGGGCGCCCCCCCCCAAGCCCAATCCGAATTGGGAGGGGCCGGCCCCCCTTTCCTTCTTCCCTCCCCTCTCTTCCTTCCCTCTCCTACTCCTAATAGGAAAGGGGGGCCAAACCTACTTAGAGTAGGTTTGCCCCCCCTAGGGCGCGCCTCCCCTCTTGGCCGGCCCCCTCCTCCTCTCCCCCTTTATATACGGGGGAGGGGGGCACCCCATAGACACAAGTTGATCTACGGATCATTCCTTAGCCGTGTGCGGTGCCCCCTCCACCATAATCCAACTCGGTCATATCGTCGCGGAGTTTAGGCAACGCCCTGCGCCGGTAGAACATCATCATCGTCACCACACCGTCGTGCTGACGAAACTCATTCCCGACGCTTCGCTGGATTGGAGCCCGGGGGACGTCATCGAGCTGGACGTGTGCTGAACACGGAGGTGTCGTACGTTCGGTGCTTGGATCGGTTGAGTCGTGAAGACGTACGACTACATCAACCGCATGTCATAACGCTTCTGCTTGACAGTCTACGAGGGTACATAGACAACACTCTCCCCTCTCGTTGCTATGCCATCACCATGATCTTGCGTGTGCGTAGGAATTTTTTTGAAATTACTACGTTCCCCTACAGTGGCATCCGAGCCTAGGTTTTATGCGTTGATGTTATATGCACGAGTAGAACACAAGTGAGTTGTGGGCGATACAAGTCATACTGCTTACCAGCATGTCATACTTTGGTTCGGCAGTATTTTTGGATGAAGCGGCCCGGACCGACATTACGCGTACGCTTACGCGAGACTGGTTTTACCGCCGTGCTTTGCACACAGGTGACTAGCGGGTGTCAGTTTCTCCAACTTTAGTTGAACCGAGTGTGGCTACGCCCGGTCCTTGCGATGGTTAAAACAGCACCAACTTGACGAACTATCGTTGTGGTTTTGATGCGTAGGTAAGAACGGTTCTTGCTCAGCCCGTAGCAGCCACGTAAAACTTGCAACAACAAAGTAGAGGACGTCTAACTTGTTTTTGCAGGGCATGTTGTGATGTGATATGGTCAAGACGTGATGCTATATTTTATTGTACGAGATGATCATGTTTTGAAACCGAAGTTATCGGCAACTGGCAGGAGCCATATGGTTGTCGCTTTATTGTATGAAATGCAAACGCCCTGTAATTGCTTTACTTTATCACTAAGCGGTAGCGATAGAAGTAGAAGCAATAGATGGCGTAAACGACAACGATGCTACGATGCAGATCAATGTGTCGCGCCGGTGACGATGGTGATCACGATGGTGCTTCGGAGATGGAGATCACAAGCACAAGATGATGATGGCCATATCATATCACTTATATTGATTGCATGTGATGTTTATCCTTTATGCATCTTATCTTGCTTTGATGGACGGTAGCATTTTAAGATGATCTCTCACTAAAAAAATTATTAAGAAGTGTTCTCCCTGAGTATGCACCGTTGCCAAAGTTCATCGTGCCCAGACACCACGCGATGATCGGGTGTGATAAGCTCTACGTCCATCTACAATGGGTGCAAGCCAGTTTTGCACATGCAGAATACTCAGGTTAAACTTGACGAGCCTAGCATATGCAGATATGGCCTCGGAACACGGAGACCGAAAGGTCGAGCGTGAATCATATAGTAGATATGATCAACATAGAGATGTTCACCATTGAAATCTACTCCATCTCACGTGATGATCGGTTATGGTTTAGTTGATTTGGATCACGTGATCACTTAGATGACTAGAGAGATGTCTGTCTAAGTGGGAGTTCTTAAGTAATATGATTAATTGAACTTAAATTTATCATGAACTTAGTACCTGATAGTATTTTTCTTGTCTATGTTTGTTGTAGATAGATGGCTCGTGTTGTTGTTCCGTTGAATTTTAATGCGTTCCTTGAGAAAGCAAAGTTGAAAGATGATGGTAGCAATTACACGGACTAGGTCCGTAACTTGAGGATTATCCTCATTGCTGCACAGAAGAATTACGTCCTGGAAGCACCGCTGGGTGCGAGGCCTGTTGCAGGAGCAACACCAGACGTTGTGAACGTCTGGAAGAGCAAAGCTGATGACTACTCTATAGTTCAGTGTGCCATGCTGTACGGCTTAGAACCGGGTCTTCAACGACGTTTTGAACGTCATGGAGCATATGAGATATTCTAGGAGTTGAAGTTAATATTTCAAGCAAATGCCCGGATTGAGAGATATGAAGTCTCCAATAAGTTCTACAGCTGCAAGATGGAGGATAATAGTTCTGTCAGTGAGCATATACTCAAAATGTCTGGGTATAATAATCACTTGATTCAACTGGGAGTTAATCTTCCGGATGATAGCGTCATTGACAGAATTCTCCAATCACTGCCACCTAGCTACAAGAGCTTCGTGATGAACTATAATATGCAAGGGATGAACAAGACAATTCCCGAGCTCTTCGCAATGCTAAAGGCTGCGGAGGTAGAAATCAAGAAGGAGCATCAAGTGTTGATGGTCAACAAGACCACTAGTTTCAAGAAAAAGGGCAAAGGGAAGAAGAAGGGGAACTTCAAGAAGAACAGCAATCAAGTTGCTGCTCAAGAGAAGAAACCCAAGTCTGGACCTAAGCCTGAAACTAAGTGCTTCTACTGCAAGCAGACTGGTCACTGGAAGCGGAACTGCCCCAAGTATTTGGCGGATAAGAAGGATGGCAAAGTGAACAAAGGTATATGTGATATACATGTTATTGATGTGTACCTAACTAGAGCTCGTAGTAGCACCTGGGTATTTGATACTGGTTCTGTTGCTAATATTTGCGACTCGAAACAGGGACTACGGAATAAGCGAGCACTGGCCAAGGACGAGGTGACGATGCGCGTGGGAAATGGTTCCAAAGTCGATGTGATCGCGGTCGGCACGCTACCTCTACATCTACCTTCGGGATTAGGTTTAGACCTGAATAATTGTTATTTGGTGCCAGCGTTGAGCATGCACATTATATCTGGATCTTGTTTGATGCGAGATGGTTATTCATTTAAATCAGAGAATAATCGTTGTTCTATTTATATGAGTAATATCTTTTATGGTCATGCACCCTTGAAGAGTGATCTATTTTTATTGAATCTCGATAGTAGTGGTACACATATTCATAATGTTGAAGCCAAAAGATGCAGAGTTGATAATGATAGTGCAACTTATTTGTGGCACTGCCGTTTAGGTCATATCGGTGTAAAGCGCATGAAGAAACTCCATACTGATGGACTTTTGGAATCACTTGATTATGAATCACTTGGTACTTGCGAACCGTGCCTCATGGGCAAGATGACTAAAACACCATTCTCCGGTACTATGGAGAGAGCAACAGATTTTTTGGAAATCATACATACAGATGTATGTGGTCCGATGAATGTTGAAGCTCGTGGTGGATATCGTTATTTTCTCACCTTCACAGATGATTTGAGCAGATATGGGTATATCTACTTAATGAAGCACAAGTCTGAAACATTTGAAAAGTTCAAAGAATTTCAGAGTGAAGTGGAAAATCATCGTAACAAGAAAATAAAATTTCTACGATCTGATCGTGGAGGAGAATATTTGAGTTACGAGTTTGGTTTACATTTGAAACAATGCGGAATAGTTTCGCAACTCACGCCACCCGGAACACCACAAAGAAATGGTGTGTCCGAACATCGTAATCGTACTTTACTAGATATGGTGCGATCTATAATGTCTCTTACTGATTTACCGCTATCGTTTTGGGGTTATGCTTTAGAGACGGCTGCATTCACATTAAATAGGGAACCATCTAAATCCGTTGAGACAACGCCTTATGAACTGTGGTTTGGCAAGAAACCAAAGTTGTCGTTTCTTAAAGTTTGGGGCTGCGATGCTTATGTGAAGAAACTTCAACCAGATAAGCTCGAACCCAAATCGGAGAAATGTGTCTTCATAGGATACCCAAAAGAGACTGTTGGGTACACCTTCTATCACAGATCCGAAGGCAATACATTCGTTGCTAAGAATGGATCCTTTCTAGAGAAGGCGTTTCTCTCGAAAGAAGTGAGTGGGAGGAAAGTAGAACTTGATGAGGTAACGGTACCTGCTCCCTTATTGGAAAGTAGTTCATCACAGAAATCAGTTCCTGTGACAAATACACCAATTAGTGAGGAAGCTAATGACATTGATCATGAAACTTCAGATCAAGTGCCTACTGAACCTCGTAGGTCTACCAGAGTAAGATCCGCACCAGAGTGGTACGGTAATCCTGTTCTGGGAGTCATGTTACTTGACCATGAGGAACCTACAAACTATGAGGAAGCAATGATGAGCCCAGATTCCGCAAAATGGCTAGAGGCCATGAAATCTGAGATGGGATCCATGTATGAGAACAAAGTATGGACTTTGGTTGACTTGCCCGATGATCGGCAAGCCATTGAGAATAAATGGATCTTTAAGAAGAAGACTGACACTGACGGTAATGTAACTGTCTATAAAGCTCGACTTGTTGCGAAAGGTTTTCGACAAGTTCAAGGGGTTGACTACGATGAGACTTTCTCACCCGTAGCGATGCTTAAGTCTGTCCGAATCATGTTAGCAATTGCCACATTTTATGATTATGAAATTTGGCAGATGGATGTAAAAACTGCATTCCTGAATGGATTTCTGGAAGAAGAGTTGTATATGATGCAACCGGAGGGTTTTGTCGATCCTAAGGGAGCTAACAAAATGTGCAAGCTCCAGCGATCAATCTATGGTCTGGTGCAAGCCTCTCGGAGTTGGAATAAATGCTTTGATAGTGTGATCAAAGCATATGGTTTTATACAGACTTATGGAGAAGCCTGTATTTACAAGAAAGTGAGTGGGAGCTCTGTAGCATTTCTAATATTATATGTGGATGACATATTGTTGATTGGAAATGACATAGAATTTCTGGATAGCATAAAAGGATACTTGAATAAAAGTTTTTCAATGAAAGACCTCAGTGAAGCTGCCTACATATTGGGCATTAAGATCTATAGAGATAGATCAAGACGCTTGATTGGACTTTCACAAAGCACGTACCTTGATAAAGTATTGAAAAGGTTCAATATGGAACATGCGAAGAAAGGGTTCTTGCCTGTATTACAAGGTATAAAGTTGAGTCAGACTCAATGCCCGACCACTGCAGAAGATAGAGAGAAAATGAAAGGAGTTCCCTATGCTTCATCCATAGGCTCTATCATGTATGCAATGCTGTGTACCAGACCTGATGTGTGCCTTGCTATTAGTTTGGCAGGGAGGTGCCAAAGTAATCCAGGAGTGGGTCACTGGACAGCGGTCAAGAACATCCTGAAATACCTGAAAAGGACTAAGGATATGTTTCTCGTATATGGAGGTGACAAAGAGCTAGTCGTAAATGGTTACGTCGATGCAAGCTTTGACACTGATCCGGACGATTCTAAATCGCAAACCGGATACGTATTTTTATTAAACGATGGAGCTGTAAGTTGGTGCAGTTCTAAACAAAGCGTCATGGCGGGATCTACATGTGAAGCGGAGTACATAGCTGCTTCGGAAGCAGCAAATGAAGGAGTCTGGATGAAGGAGTTCATTTCCGATCTAGGTGTTGTACCTAGTGCATCGGGACCAATGAAGATCTTCTATGACAATACTGGTGCAATTGCCTTGGCAAAGGAATCCAGATTTCACAAGAGGACCAAGCACATCAAGAGACGCTTCAATTCCATTCGGGACCAAGTCCAAGTGGGAGACATAGAGATTTGCAAGATACATACGGATCTGAATGTTGCAGACCCGTTAACTAAGCCTCTCTCACGAGCAAAACATGATCAGCACCAAGACTCCATGGGTGTTAGAATCATTACTATGGAATCTAGATTATTGACTGTAGTGCAAGTGGGAGACTGAAGGAAATATGCCCTAGAGGCAATAATAAAGTTATTATTTATTTCCTCATATCATGATAAATGTTTATTATTCATGCTAGAATTGTATTAACCGGAAACATGATACATGTGTGAATACATAGACAAACATAGTGTCACTAGTATGCCTCTACTTGAACTAGCTCATTGATCAAAGATGGTTATGTTTCCTAACCATAGGCATGTGTTGTCACTTGATTAATGGGATCACATCATTAGGAGAATGATGTGATTGACTTGACCCATTCCGTTAGCTTAGCACTTGATCGTTTAGTATGTTGCTATTGCTTTCTTCATGACTTATACAAAGTTCCTGCAACTATGAGATTGTGCAACTCCCGTTTACCGAAGGAACACTTTCTGTGCTACCAAACGTCACAACGTTACTGGGTGATTATAAAGGTACTCTACAGGTGTCTCCCAAGGTACATGTTGAGTTGGCATAATTCGAGATTAGGTTTTGTCACTCCGATTGTCGGAGAGGTATCTCTGGGCTTCTCGGTAATACTCATCACCTAAGCCTTGCAAGCATTGTAACTAATGAGTTAGTTATGAAATGATGTATTACGGAACGAGTAAAGAGACTTGCCGGTAACAAGATTGAACTAGGTATTGGATACCGACGGTCGAATCTCGGGCAAGTAACATACCGATAACAAAGGGAACAACGTATGTTGTTATGCTGTTTGACCGATAAAGATCTTCGTAGAATATGTAGGAACCAATATGAACATCCAGGTTCCACTATTGGTTATTGACCGAGAATAGTTCTAGGTCATGTCTACATAGTTCTCGAACCCGTAGGGTCCGCACGCTTAACGTTACGATGATAGTTTTATTATGAGTTTATAAGTTTTGATGTACTGAAGGTTGTTCGGAGTCCCGTATGTGATCACGCACATGACGAGGAGTCTCCAAATGGTCGAGACATAAAGATTGATATATTGGACGGATATATTTGGACACCGGAAAGGTTTCGGATGAGATCAGGACTATACCGGAGATCCTGGAGGTTACCGGAACCCCCCAGTAAGTATATGGGCCTTATTGGGCCTTAGTGGAAAGGAGGGAGAAGGAGCAAAGGAGGGGGCGCCCCCCCCAAGCCCAATCCGAATTGGGAGGGGGCCGGCCCCCCTTTCCTTCTTCCCTCCCCTCTCTTCCTTCCCTCTCCTACTCCTAATAGGAAAGGGGGGCCAAACCTACTTGGAGTAGGTTTGCCCCCCCTAGGGCGCGCCTCCCCTCTTGGCCGGCCCCGCCTCCTCTCCCCCTTTATATACGGGGGAGGGGGGCACCCCATAGACACAAGTTGATCTACGGATTGTTCCTTAGCCGTGTGCGGTGCCCCCCTCCACCATAATCCAACTCGGTCATATCGTCGCGGAGTTTAGGCGAAGCCCTGCGCCGGTAGAACATCATCATCGTCACCACGCCGTCGTGCTGACGGAACTCATCCCCGACGCTTCGCTGGATTGGAGCCCGGGGGACGTCATCGAGCTGGACGTGTGCTGAACATGGAGGTGCCGTACGTTGGGTGCTTGGATCGGTTGAGTCGTGAAGATGTACGACTACATCAACCGCGTGTCATAACGCTTCCGCATGACGGTCTACGAGGGTACGTAGACAACACTCTCCCCTCTCGTTGCTATGCCATCACCATGATCTTGCGTGTGCGTAGGAATTTTTTTGAAATTATTACGTTCCCCTACAGTGGCATCCGAGCCTAGGTTTTATGCGTTGATGTTATATGCACGAGTAGAACACAAGTGAGTTGTGGGCGATACCAGTCATACTGCTTACCAGCATGTAATACTTTGGTTCGGCAGTATTGTTGGATGAAGCGGCCCGGACCGACATTACGCGTACGCTTACGTGAGACTGGTTTTACTGCCGTGCTTTGCACACAGGTGACTAGCGGGTGTCAGTTTCTCCAACTTTAGTTGAACCGAGTGTGGCTACGCCCAGTCCTTGCGAAGGTTAAAACAGCACCAACTTGACGAACTATCGTTGTGGTTGTGATGCGTAGGTAAGAACGGGTCTTGCTCAGCCCGTAGCAGCCTCGTAAAACTTGCAACAACAAAGTAGAGGATGTCTAACTTGTTTTTGCAAGGCATGTTGTGATGTGATATGGTCAAGACGTGATGCTATATTTTATTGTATGAGATGATCATGTTTTGTAACGGAAGTTATCGGCAACTGGCAGGAGCCATATGGTTGTCGCTTTATTGTATGAAATGCAAATGCCCTGTAATTGCTTTACTTTATCACTAAGTGGTAGCGATAGTCGTAGAAGCAATAGATGGCGTAAACGACAACGATGCTACGGTGGAGATCAAGGTGTCGCACCGGTGACGATGGTGATCACGATGGTGCTTCGGAGATGGAGATCACAAGCACAAGATGTGATGGCCATATCATATCACTTATATTGTTTGCATGTGATGTTTATCCTTTATGCATCTTATCTTGCTTCGATTGACGGTAGCATTTTAAGATGATCTCTCACTAAAAAAAATTATTAAGAAGTGTTCTCCCTGAGTATGCACCGTTGCCAAAGTTCGTCGTGCCCAGACACCACGTGATGATCGGGTGTGATAAGCTCTACGTCCATCTACAACGGGTGCAAGCCAGTTTTGCACACGCAGAATACTCAGGTTAAACTTGACGAGCCTAGCATATGCAGATATGGCCTCGGAACACGGAGACCGAAAGGTCGAGCGTGAATCATATAGCAGATATGATCAACATAGAGATGTTCACCATTGAAACCTACTCCATCTCACGTGATGATCGGTTACGGTTTAGTTGATTTGGATCACGTGATCACTTAGATGACTAGAGAGATGTCTGTCTAAGTGGGAGCTTAAGTAATATGATTAATTGAACTTAATTTATCATGAACTTAGTACCTGATAGTATTTTGCTTGTCTATGTTTGTTGTAGATAGATGGCTCGTGCTGTTGTTCCATTGAATTTTAATGCGTTCCTTGAGAAAGCAAAGTTGAAAGATGATGGTAGCAATTACACGGACTAGGTCCGTAACTTGAGGATTATCCTCATTGCTGCACAGAAGAATTACGTCCTGGAAGCACCGCTGGGTGCGAGGCCTGTTGCAGGAGCAACACCAGACGTTGTGAATGTCTGGCAGAGCAAAGCTGATGACTACTCTATAGTTCAGTGTGCCATGCTTTACGGCTTAGAACCGGGTCTTCAACGACGTTTTGAACGTCATGGAGCATATGAGATATTCTAGGAGTTGAAGTTAATATTTCAAGCAAATGCCCGGATTGAGAGATATGAAGTCTCCAATAAGTTCTACAGCTGCAAGATGGAGGAGAATAGTTCTGTCAGTGAGCATATACTCAAAATGTCTGGGTATAATAATCACTTGATTCAACTGGGAGTTAATCTTCCGGATGATAGCGTCATTGACAGAATTCTCCAATCACTGCCACCAAGCTACAAGAGCTTCGTGATGAACTATAATATGCAAGGGATGAACAAGACAATTCCTGAGCTCTTCGCAATGCTAAAGGCTGCGGAGGTAGAAATCAAGAAGGAGCATCAAGTGTTGATGGTCAACAAGACCACTAGTTTCAAGAAAAAGGGCAAAGGGAAGAAGAAGGGGAACTTCAAGAAGAACAGCAAGCAAGTTGTTGCTCAAGAGAAGAAACCCATGTCTGGACCTAAGCCTGAAACTGAGTGCTTCAACTGCAAGCAGACTGGTCACTAGAAGCGGAACTGCCCCAAGTATTTGGCGGATAAGAAGGATGGCAAAGTGAACAAAGGTATATGTGATATACATGTTATTGATGTGTACCTAACTAGAGCTCGTAGTAGCACCTGGGTATTTGATACTGGTTCTGTTGCTAATATTTGCAACTCGAAACAGGGACTACGGAATAAGCGAGCACTGGCCAAGGACGAGGTGACGATGCGCGTGGGAAACGGTTCCAAAGTCGATGTGATCGCGGTCGGCACGCTACCTCTACATCTACCTTCGGGATTAGTTTTAGACCTGAAAAATTGTTATTTGGTGCCAGCGTTGAGCATGAACATTATATCTGGATCTTGTTTGATGCGAGATGGTTATTCATTTAAATCAGAGAATAATGATTGTTCTATTTATATGAGTAATATCTTTTATGGTCATGCACCCTTGAAGAGTGATCTATTTTTATTGAATCTCGATAGTAGTGATACACATATTCATAATGTTGAAGCCAAAAGATGCAGAGTTGATAATGATAGTGCAACTTATTTGTGGCACTGCCGTTTAGGTCATATCGGTGTAAAGCGCATGAAGAAACTCCATACTGATTGACTTTTGGAATCACTTGATTATGAATCACTTGGTACTTGCGAACCATGCCTCATGGGCAAGATGACTAAAACACCGTTTTCCGGTACTATGGAGAGAGCAACAGATTTGTTGGAAATCATACATACAGATGTATGTGGTCCGATGAATGTTGAAGCTCGTGGCGGATATCGTTATTTTCTCACCTTCACAGATGATTTGAGCAGATATGGGTATATCTTCTTAATGAAGCACAAGTCTGAAACATTTGAAAAGTTCAAAGAATTTCAGAGTGATGTGGAAAATCATCGTAACAAGAAAATCAAATTTCTACGATCTGATCATCGAGGAGAATATTTGAGTTACGAGTTTGGTTTACATTTGAAACAATGCGGAATAGTTTCGCAACTCACGCCACCCGGAACACCACAAAGAAATGGTGTGTCCGAACATCGTAATCGTACTTTACTAGATATGGTGCGATCTATGATGTCTCTTACTGATTTACCGCTATCGTTTTGGGGTTATGCTTTAGAGACGGTTGCATTCACATTAAATAGGGAACCATCTAAATCCGTTGAGACAACGCCTTATGAACTGTGGTTTGGCAAGAAACCAAAGTTGCCGTTTCTTAAAGTTTGGGGCTGCGATGCTTATGTGAAGAAACTTCAACTAGATAAGCTCGAACCCAAATCGGAGAAATGTGTCTTCATAGGATACCCAAAAGAGACTGTTGGGTACACCTTCTATCACAGATCCGAAGGCAATACATTCGTTGCTAAGAATGGATCCTTTCTAGAGAAGGCGTTTCTCTTGAAAGAAGTGAGTGGGAGGAAAGTAGAACTTGATGAGGTAACGGTACCTGCTCCCTTATTGGAAAGTAGTTCATCACAGAAATCAGTTCCTGTGACAAATACACCAATTAGTGAGGAAGCTAATGATATTGATCATGAAACTTTAGATCAAGTGCCTACTGAACCTCGTAGGTCTACCAGAGTAAGATCTGCACCAGAGTGGTACGGTAATCCTGTTCTAGAAGTCATGTTACTTGACCATGATGAATCTACGAACTATGAGGAAGCGATGATGAGCCCAGATTCCGCAAAATGGCTAGAGGCCATGAAATCTGAGATGGGATCCATGTATGAGAACAAAGTATGGACTTTGGTTGACTAGCCCGATGATCGGCAAGCCATTGAGAATAAATGGATCTTTAAGAAGAAGACTGACACTGACGGTAATGTAACTGTCTATAAAGCTCGACTTGTTGCGAAAGGTTTTCGACAAGTTCAAGGGGTTGACTACGATGAGACTTTTTCACCCGTAGTGATGCTTAAGTCTGTCCGAATCATGTTAGCAATTGCCACATTTTATGATTATGAAATTTGGCAGATGGATGTAAAAACTGCATTCCTGAATGGATTTCTGGAAGAAGAGTTGTATATGATGCAACCGGAGGGTTTTGTCGATCCTAAGGGAGCTGACAAAGTGAGCAAGCTCCAACGATCAATCTATGGTCTGGTGCAAGCCTCTCGGAGTTGGAATAAACACTTTGATAGTGTGATCAAAGCATATGGTTTTATACAGACTTCTGGAGAAGCCTGTATTTACAAGAAAGTGAGTGGGAGCTCTGTAGCATTTCTAATATTATATGTGGATGACATATTCTTGATTGGAAATGATATAGAATTTCTGGATAGCATAAAAGGATACTTGAATAAAAGTTTTTCAATGAAAGACCTCGATGAAGCTGCCTACATATTGGGCATTAAGATCTATAGAGATAGATCAAGACGCTTGATTGGACTTTCACAAAGCATGTACCTTGATAAAGTATTGAAAAGGTTCAATATGGAACATGCGAAGAAAGTGTTCTTGCCTGTATTACAAGGTATAAAGTTGAGTCAGACTCAATGCCCGACCACTACAGAAGATAGAGAGAAAATGAAAGGAGTTCCCTATGCTTCAGCCATAGGCTCTATCATGTATGCAATGCTGTGTACCAGACCTGATGTGTGCCTTGCTATTAGTTTGGCAGGGAGGTACCAAAGTAATCCAGGAGTGGGTCACTGGACAGCGGTCAAGAACATCCTGAAATACCTGAAAAGGACTAAGGATATGTTTCTCGTATATGGAGGTGACAAAGAGCTAGTCGTAAATGGTTACGTCGATGCAAGCTTTGACACTGATCCGGACGATTCTAAATCGCAAACCGGATACATATTTTTAGTAAACGGTGGAGCTGTAAGTTGGTGCAGTTCTAAACAAAGCGTCGTGGCGGGATCTACATGTGAAGCGGAGTACATAGCTGCTTCGGAAGCAGCAAATGAAGGAGTCTGGATGAAGGAGTTCATTTCCGATCTAGGTGTTGTACCTAGTGCATCGGGACCAATGAAGATCTTCTGTGACAATACTGGTGCAATTGCCTTGGCAAAGGAATCCAGATTTCACAAGAGGACCAAGCACATCAAGAGACGCTTCAATTCTATTTGGGACCAAGTCCAAGTGGGAGACATAGAGATTTGCAAGATACATATGGATCTGAATGTTGCAGCCCGTTGACTAAGCCTCTCTCACGAGGAAAACATGATCAGCACCAAGACTCCATGGGTGTTAGAATCATTACTATGTAATCTAGATTATTGACTCTAGTGCAAGTGGGAGACTGAAGGAAATATGCCCTAGAGGCAATAATAAAGTTATTATTTATTTCCTCATATCATGATAAATGTTTATTATTCATGCTAGAATTGTATTAACCGGAAACATGATACATGTGTGAATACATAGACAAACATAGTGTCACTAGTATGCCTCTACTTGAACTAGCTCATTGATCAAAGATGGTTATGTTTCCTAACCATAGGCATGTGTTGTCACTTGATTAATGGGATCACATCATTAGGAGAATGATGTGATTGACTTGACCCATTCCGTTAGCTTAGCACTTGATCGTTTAGTATGTTGTTATTGCTTTCTTCATGACTTATACAAAGTTCCTGCAACTATGAGATTGTGCAACTCCCGTTTACCGAAGGAACACTTTGTGTTCTACCAAACGTCACAATGTTACTGGGTGATTATAAAGGTACTCTACAGGTGTCTCCAAAGGTACATGTTGAGTTGGCATAATTCGAGATTAGGTTTTGTCACTCCGATTGTCGGAGAGGTATCTCTGGGCCTTCTCGGTAATACTCATCACCTAAGCCTTGCAAGCATTGTAACTAATGAGTTAGTTATGAAATGATGTATTACGGAACGAGTAAAGAGACTTGCCGGTAACGAGATTGAACTAGGTATTGGATACCGACGATCGAATCTCGGGCAAGTAACATACCGATGACCAAGGGAACAACATATGTTGTTATGCGGTTTGAATGATAAAGATCTTCGTAGAATATGTAGGAACCAATATGAACATCCAGGTTCCACTATTGGTTATTGACCGAGAATAGTTCTAGGTCATGTCTACATAGTTCTCGAACCCGTAGCGTCCGCACGCTTAACGTTACGATGACAGTTTTATTATGAGTTTATAAGTTTTGATGTACCGAAGGTTGTTCGGAGTCCCGGATGTTATCACGGACATGACGAGGAGTCTCGAAATGGTCAAGACATAAAGATTGATATATTGGACGGATATATTTGGACAGCGGAAAGGTTCCGGATGAGAATGGGACTATATCGGAGATCCGGGAGGTTACCGGAACCCCCCGGTAAGTATATGGGCCTTATTGGGCCTTAGTGGAAAGGAGGGAGAAGGAGCAAAGGAGGGGGCGCCCCCCCCCAAGCCCAATCCGAATTGTGAGGGGGGCCGGCCCCCCCTTTCCTTGTTCCCTCCCCTCTCTTCCTTCCCTCTCCTACTCCTAATAGGAAAGGGGGGCCAAACCTACTTGGAGTAGGTTAGCCCCCCCTAGGGCACGCCTCCCCTCTTGGCCGGCCCCCTCCTCCTCTCCCCCTTTATATACGGGGGAGGGGGGCACCCCATAGACACAAGTTGATCTACGGATCGTTCCTTAGCCGTGTGCGGTGCCCCCCTCCACCATAATCCAACTCGGTCATATCGTCGCGGAGTTTAGGCGAAGCCCTGCGCCGGTAGAACATCATCATCGTCACCACGCCGTCGTGCTGACGGAACTCATCCCCGACGCTTCGCTGGATTGGAGCCCGGGGGACGTCATCGAGTTGGACGTGTGCTGAACACGGATGTGCGGTACGTTGGGTGCTTGGATCGGTTGAGTCGTGAAGACGTACGACTACATCAACCGCGTTGTCATAATGCTTCTGCTTGACGGTCTACGAGGGTACGTAGACAACACTCTCCCCTGTCGTTGCTATGCCATCACCATGATCTTGCGTGTGCTTAGGAAAGTTTTTGAAATTACTACGTTCCCCTACAGTATAAACCATGGAGATGTTGTAATACAGTAGATATTACACCAATATAAATAAATAATGAGTTCACAACAGTACCTTAAAGTGGTGATTTATTTCTTATACTAACGGAGCTCATGAGATTTTCTGTTGAAGTTTTGTGTTGTGAAGTTTTCAAGTTTTGGGTAAGGATTTGATGGACTTTGGAATAAGCAGTGGAAAGAGCCTAAGCTTGGGGATTCCCAAGGCACCCCAAGGTAAAATTAAAGGACAACCAAAAGCCTAAGCTTGGGGATGCCCCAGAAGGCATCCCCTCTTTCATCTTTGTCTATCGGTAACTTTACTTGAGGCTATATTTTTATTTTTTCACCGCATGATATGTGTTTTGCTTGGAGTGTCTTATATAATTTGAGTCTTTGCTTTTTAGTTTACCACAATATTCCTTTCTGTACACACCTTTTGGGAGAGACACGCATGAATCGTGATTTATTAGAATACTCTATGTGCTTCACTTATATCTTTTGAGCTAGACAATATCGCTCTAGTTATTCACTTGTATCTTTTTAGAGCACGGCGGTGGTTTTATTTTATAGAAATTGTTGAACTCCCATGCTTCACTTATATTACTTTGAGAGTCTTTTAGAACAACATGGTAATTTTCTTTAGTTATAAAATTAGTCCTAATATGATGGGCATCCAAGATGGATATATTAAAAACTTTCATATAAAGTGCATTGAATACTATGAGAAGTTTGATTCTTTATGATTGTTTCGAGATATGAAGATGGTGATACTAGAGTCATGCTAGTAGAGTGGTTGTGAATTTGAGAGATACTTGTGTTAAATTTTGTGATTCTCGTAGCATGCACATATGGTGAACCGTTATGTGATGAAGTTGGAGCATGATTTATTTATTGATTGTCTTCCTTATGAGTGGCGGTCGGGGACGAGCGATGATCTTCTCCTACCAATCTATCCCCCTAGGAACATGCACGTAGTAATTCATTTTGATAACTAATAGATTTTTGCAATAAGTATGTGAGTTCTTTATGACTAATGTTGAGTCCATTGATTATACGCACTCTCACCCTTCCACCGTTTCTAGCCTCTCTTGTGTCGCGCAATTTTTGCCGATACCATACACCCACCATATACCTTCCTCACACAACCACCATGCCTACCTATTATGGCATTTCCATAGCCATTCCGAGATATATTGCCATGCAACTTTCCACCATTCCGTTTATTATGACACGCTCCATCATTGTCATATTGCTTTGCATGATCATGTAGTTGACATCGTATTTGTGGCAAGGCCACCATTCATAATTTTTTCATACATGTCACTCTTGAATAATTGCACATCCCGATACACCGCCGGAGGCATTCACATAGAGTCATATTTTGTTCTAAGTATTGAGTTGTAATTCTTGAGTTGTAAATAAATAAAAGTGTGATGCTCTTCATTATTAGAGCATTGTCCCATGTGAGGAAAGGATGATGGAGACTATGATTCCCCCACAAGTCGGGATGAGACTCCGGACGAAAAAAAGAGATAAAAGAAAAAAGAGGCCATAAAAAAGAGAGAAGACCCAAATAAAAAAAAGAGAAAAAGAGAGAAGGGGCAATGTTACTACCCTTTTTCCACACTTGTGCTTCAAAGTAGCACCATGATCTTCATAATAGAGAGTCTCCTACGTTTTCACTTTCATATACTAGTGGGAATTTTACTTATAGAACTTGGCTTGTATATTCCAGTGATGGGCTTCCTCAAAATGTCCTAGGTCTTCGTGAGCAAGCAAGTTGGATGCACACCCACTTAGTTTCTTTTTGAGTTTTCATACACTTATAGCTCTAGTGCATCCGTTGAATGGCAATCCCTACTGAATGGCAATCCCTACTCACTCACATTGATATCTATTGATGGGCATCTCCATAGCCCGTTGATATGCCTAGTCGATGTGAGACTATCTTGTCCTTTTTGTCTTGTCCACAACCACCATTCTATTCCACCTATAGTGCTATATCCATGGCTCACGCTCATGTATTGCGTGAAGATTGAAAAAGTTTGAGAACATCAAAAGTATGAAACAACTGCTTGGCTTGTCATCAAGGTTGTGCATGATTTAAATATTTTGTGTGATGAAGATAGAGCATAGCCAGACTATATGATTTTGTAGGGATAGCTTTGTTTGGCCATGTTATTTTGAGAAGACATGATTGCTTTGTTAGTATGCTTGAAGTATTATTGTTTTTATGTCAATATTAAACTTTTGTCTTGAATCTTTAGGATCTGAACATTCATGCCACAATAAAGAAAATTACATGGATAAATATGTTAGGTAGCATTCCACATCAAAAATTCTGTTTTTATCATTTACCTACTCGAGGACGAGCAGGAATTAAGCTTGGGGATGCTTGATACGTCTCCAACGTATCTATAATTTTTTATATTCCATTCTATTATATTATCTATTTTGGATGTTTATTAGGCATTTATATGCTATTTTATATTATTTTTGGGACTAACCTATTAACCGAGGGCCCAGTGCTAGTTTCTGTTTTTTTGCCTATTTTAGAGTTTTGCATAAAAGGAATACCAAACGGAATGAAACCTTCGCGATGATCTTTCTTGGACCGAAAGCAAACCAGAAGACTTGGAGATGAAGTCGGAGATGCAATGAGGAAGCCACAAGGCAGGAGGGAGCGCCCAGGGGGTAGGGCGCGCCCCCAACCTCATGAGCCCCTCATGGCTCCCCTGACCTAGTTCCTTCGCCTATATATACTCTTATACCCTAAAAACAACTAGGAGAGCCACGAAACCACTTTTCCACCGCCGCAACCTTCTGTACCCGTGAGATCCCATCTAGGGACCTTTTTTGGCGTCCTGCCGGAGGGGGATTCGATCATGGAGGGCTTCTACATCAACACCATTACCTCTCCGATGAAGCGTGAGTAGTTTACCACAGACCTTCGGGTCCATAGTTATTAGCTAGATGGCTTCTTCTCTCTCTTTGATTCTCAATACCATGTTCTCCTCGATGTTCTTTGGAGATCTATTTGATGTAATATTCTTTTCTGGTGTGTTTGCCGAGATCCGATGAATTGCGAATTTCTGATCAAGTTTAACTATGAATGTTATTTGGTTAATCTCTGAATTCTTGTATGCATGATTTGATATCTTTGCAAGTCTCTTCGAATTATCGGTTTAGTTTGGCCTACTAGATTGATCTTTCTTGCAATGGGAAAAGTTCTTAGCTTTGGGTTCAATATATGTGCTCAAGAAGCAGATTCTAAACAGGAACCCTAGGAAAGAGGGTATTGCTTTTGAGAGAAAGCTCAATGCTGATGGATCATATTGGAAACCTGAGAAGTATCCCAAAACCACATGGGTTGCTGCAAAAGGACCACTAGTTGACCCATGCACATTATCTGGTTACAACTATGCTACTTCATATTCTTCAGATGAGTCATTTGACTCTAACTATAAATTGTTCAAAAACCAGAATGGTGAAGTATTTGCCAGATTTGTTGGTACTTACTACAGGAATAGTTCCCCAGTGAACAAAATCTGGGTGCCCAAAAGCCTTCTTCAAAATCTTGAGATGAATGTCATCATGACACCACCAATGAAGAAGAAGCATCCTAGGGCAAATTCTTTGTTAAATGGTCGCAGACCTACTTATGGTTGTGCTAATGCATCTGTTTCGCAAGGAAACAAACAACAATCTGATGAATATGTACATTATTCTTTGAACCACTATGTTCACAAATCTTTGAAGAATTTATCTGCATATTCATTTGAGTACTAACCCTCCTGTGAAGAGAAATTCATATTGTTTAATCTATGAATGCTCTTTGATACATTGCTACTCAGCCACCCATTCATATGTGAGTGGTTAAGAAGAAAAACTAATCTCTTCTACAGTGCCAGGTCTTCAGACGATGATAAATGTCTGATGAATTTGTTGAAGACATGACAAGTGCTTGTTGGGATGCAAGCTAAACATGATGAAATGAACACTTCATTTCATGCATCCCCTATGTTGTTTACATTACTGTCTACTAACAAAATTCACTAATGGTATTGAGCATCATATTCTGCACATTCAAGTGTATGAATTTGTAAGTCGGACTAATTCTCCTACACGATGACACACCCAAAGCTAATGAATGGGTCCTGGATAGTGGCTGCAGGAATCACATGACTGGTGATAGGAATCGCCTCACCGATGCTCGCCTCACACCGTCTCATCTAAAACATATCACCTAAGCTGACAAAGGCAAAAGCAAGGTATTGGGTCTATGTAAGGTTGCTATCTCAACGGATCGACACATGGAAAAGGTGATGCTTGTTGAATCCCTTGGATACAAACTGATGCCTATCTCAATGCTTTGTGATCTTGATATGATTGTCATCTTTCGCAAATATAGATGCATTGTCTTGTTGGACTCTGAAAAATCCGAAGTCTTTGAAGGCTTTAGGGGAGGTGATTTGTATTATGTAGATTTCTCTCTAGGTCCTCAGCCTGCCACATGACCCTTGGCAAAAGTTTCAGAATGCTGGCTATGGCATTGACGACTTGGACATGGTGGCACGAGGAATTTGAGCACTCTCATCAAGAAGAAGCAATCATTGGCATTGAGGGTGTCAAATTAGTCAAGGATCATCTATGTGGTGCTTGTGAGTCTGGGAAGATGACCAGAGCAAGGCACTAAATGAAGACAATTGTAGTGACCAGACCTCAAACAGTCTAATCTCTGTGCATTAGTGTCATCCCTGGATCAGTAATGCTGACACACACAATACTCGAGGGATTTATAACAGAGTAGCAATCACACACTTATTACATCGAATGTCTCAAAAGAGAACTTATTACAATAAATATGGCTTAAGGCCATCTAATAACGATAACAGCGGAAGGCTTGGAAGATAAGCGAGTCCATCAACTGCAACGGCATCACTGAGTATAATACCACGACCTAAGGCACCTTACTCGTCGTTTGAAAAGTCTGCAACATGAACGTTGCAGCCCGAAAACGGGTCAGCACATGGAATATGCTGGCAATGTAACACATAGAGAGTAATGAACAGAATAAGTCTATCACTACATGCACATATGGCTGGTGGAAAGCTCTATGGTTACAGTTTTGCATAAAGCCAATTTTTCCATACAACAAAGGAATAAATTTTATTTAACTATCATGGTGGTTGTTAAACATTGAGAAGGTTCACCAAACTCAATCCCAATTAAGCATCAACATTAAACCCAA
Source organism: Triticum aestivum (assembly GCF_018294505.1). Classification (NCBI taxonomy): domain Eukaryota; kingdom Viridiplantae; phylum Streptophyta; class Magnoliopsida; order Poales; family Poaceae; genus Triticum; species Triticum aestivum. Next base: position 179,400,518 of record NC_057807.1, on the reverse strand, counting down.
CAATATTAATTAGAGTAACATGATGAGATTCACATGATAATCCAGGTACTAGATACTCAAAATGTCCATAACCGGGGACACGACTAACCATGATTAGTTTATACACTCTGCAGAGGTTTGCGCACTTTTCCCCGCAAGACTCGATCTCCTCCGCTTGATTTCTCGCACTACATGGTGTTTGAGAAACGGATGACCGAGACACAGTCTTTCAGAAGCATTAACTCTTTACTCTGGGTAGATAGTACCAACCTACATCCCCTACATCTGCTAGTCTACCACTGAAAGAGGTCACACAACATACTCGACTATGTTAGAGCCCATAATAGCTTAAGGCTGCACACGGAAGTTTCTAGCATGAATAATTTCATGATCCATTTGAGCCTGGGTGGCGGTCCATAGGAGAATCACACGGTACCCCAGGATTTCCAAAAATACAGGCAACACTGGGTTCCCCAGGTGCATCAATCCACCCAGATGTGAATTTAAGTTGCCACCTTAAGTAAACTATTAATTAACAATCTCACATCTGTCATGGATACACTCACCCAATCCACGTCTACTGGCATAGCATAGCAATATAAGCAAACGTAGAAGTAACTCCCAAAGGTTTGATAATAAAACATGTGATAGGTACTACCTCATCTACTTCCCAATACCCACATATTAATCAGATCATAATCATGCAATTGTTTGAGGATTGATCTAATGCAATAAAACTGGCTGGTAAAGAGGTATGATCAAAGTGTTACTTGCCTTGCTGATGATCTGTGAAACCTAGAGATTCGAAGTAGCAAGCGGTGCACTCCGGGTACTCTATCGCAAACAATCAAGCATACAATAAGCACTCATCTAATGCACAACTAAAACTCAAATAAGAGATCTAACCAGAAAGTTCTACTTAAGAACTCCGGTTTTCAAAAAGAATCAAATCAAACGAAGCAACGAAAGTCAAACGGCGAAAGAAACAAGCTTCGTTTACTAATCTGGACCTAAGTCAAATTTTACAGTAGCAAAAACTTGTTTGAGTTGGTTAAACTGAAAGAGGGTTTCGATACGAAACTCTAGGCGCTTGAATCGCCTGATTCCGATAAACGAGAGAAAAGTTATACTAGAACGGAAATTAGATCAGAAATCGCGATCAGAAATAATCGCGGAAAATCCGAAAAAAGAAAAATGGACGAACAGGCTAACGAACGAACGTTCGCTGTCTGCGGCTAAATGACGAAAACCGTTCGTTAAAATGAACGTACGGACGAACATCCATTAAATAACAACCAACGAACGGATCTAACAAAATGGATCTAGGGTTTAAAAAAAAGCCGAGCGGTTTTATTAAAAAAACGGCGGCGGTGTCGGCGGCTACCTCGACGGTTCCGGAGGCGCTCGGGGCTCTGGCGGGGTGGGGAGGCATCGACGGCGGCGGTGGAGGGCGGCGCGCTAGCGGGCGGGGGCGGCGACGGGCGCGGCAAACGGCGGCGGCTGCTACGGCTGCGGGCAGCGGGGCGGGACGTGGAGGTGGCGGTGGGGTATTTAAGGAGGGAAGGGGGCGGCTCGGCTTGGGGAGGGGGCCAGGGCGGCGGGCGGCTCCCAGACTCCTAGCCGGAGTCCGGCTCGTCCATGGTGGGGCGCGAGCGAGGCGGCGGGGCGGCTCGGCCGGCTAGGCCTTCGGCCCGGTCGGTGCGAACAATTTTTTTTTAAAACATTCCGCCAAACTTAAATAAATCCTAGAAAATAAAATAAAATTCTAAAAATGCCAAAACAAATTTTCACCGTCTAAATAAAATATTTAGAATGAGATGAACATTTTCTTGGCCCTAAAATGCAATTTTGAAAAACGTGCAATTTTCCTAAATGAAATAAAATAGCGATAAATCTCCGAAATAAAATCTTATTTGATTTATTTATTAAATCCTCAATATTTCTTTATTTTTGGAAAATTCATTTTATTCCCTCTCTCTTATTTTTATAATAGAAATAATTGAAGATAAAATAATAAAAATCAAATGATCCTATTTTCAAAATTTGAAAAAACCGAAATATGAAAATAACAATATCCCCAACTCTCTCCATGGGTCCTTTAGTTGCGTAGAATTTCTAGGATCAAGCCAAAATGCAATAAAATATGATATGCAATGATGATCTAATGTATAACATTCCAAATTGAAAATTTGGGATGTTACAACAATCATGACCACTACTCGTCCCTTTGAATTACTTCACATGGATCTGTTTGGTCCTACTCATTATACCACACTAACCAATGTAGCATCACTCTATGGTTTCGTCATAGTTGGATGACTATTCTCGTTACACCTAGGTGCATATCATTACCTTCAAGACTGAAGTGCAAGATGTCTTCATACGATTCTCCAACCGGGACATGACGAGTTATGGTCTCAAGATCAAGCACATTAGAAGCGACAACAACACCGAGTTTAAGAACACATGCCTCAGTGACTATCTTGATGAACTTGGTATCACTCATGAGCTCTTTGCTCCCTATACGCCTCAGCAGAATGGATTCGTGGAGCACAAGAATCGGACACTCATCGAGATGGCTCGCACTATGCTTGATGAATACAAGACTCCTCGTTGATGAAGGCCTGAAGCAATTGATACTGCTTGTCACATCATCAACCGGGTATATCTTCACAAATTCCTCAAGAAGACCACATGGGCCCCTCAATGACAAGAAACCCAATGCGAGTTATTTCAAAGTCTTCGATTCTAAATGTTGGATTAGAGATTCACATCATAGTTCAAAATTTGCACCGAAAGCACATGAGGGTTTTATGCTTGCTTATGGTAAGGACTCACACACCATGGAGTCTTCAACACCTACCACAACAAGGTTGTTGAAACTGTAGATGTGCGGTTTGATGAAACTAATAGCTTGCAAAGAGAGCACCTGCCTCCTGTGCTAGATGAAATGCCTCTTGAGGAATCTATCAAGCTGATGGGCACTGGTGAGATTGTGCCCAGTGAAGAAATAGTTGTTGAAGAAATGACAGTTCCTCGTCATGAAGAAACTGCTGATCCTGAGGAAAATGGCACTGAGGAAAATTCTCAACAACAACAAGGCCCTTGTCTAGCTCATCCTTGAGTGGCGAATGAAGAACAAATTAAGAAAATCCTCGACAACATGAACGCACCAGGTACCCTCACTCGCTCAAAAGCTTCGCATTTAGCTAACTTTTGTGGGTATTATGCCTTCATCTCTATCTCAGATCCCACCAAAGTTGATGAATCATTTCTGGAGCCTGGATGAATTCAAGCCATGCAAGATGAGTTGCACCAATTCGAGCTCAACAATGTGTGGGAGCTTTTCAAGTCTCCCAATCCATGCAAGCACAATGTCATCGGCACTAAGTGGATCTACCGCAACAAGCAAGACAAATATGGCTAAGTGGTGAGGAATAAGGCCTGTCTTGTTACACAGGCTAAACACAGGTTGAGGGCATTGATTTGAATGAAAAATTTGTGAAAGCACAAGTGCTCCCTGGGTGATTTTGGTAATTAATGCCAACATATCTCTTGTTGGACTAATAGTTTTATCTAGTATGTTTCAGATAAGTTCGGCAATGGCGTGGCATGGATAAGAGGATGTGGAACACCTTCAAAATGCTAGGGACGAATATTGGCAAAAGCTCAAGACTCTTCAACTTTATTTTAGTGATCCAAGATCACATTGAGTCCATAGGAAAGCCAATACTATTAAAAGGGGATGAGGTGTTGCTTGATAGCTTGCTTGCTCAAGTGTTTAGTGATATTGCTCCAAAACCCTCAGCCACTTTCTCCATCCAAATATGTCAAAAACATAAACTCCAACTCGGCTCCAATGATTATTTCGACCCGGAGCCACCGAGTTCATATGACATAGCCACTGCCAGAAACCCTAATAGTTCGGTCTCATCAATACGGGTCTCGGTCTCACCGAGATGGCCTTGCCAACACTCTGTGACTTGTTGAATTTATTTCGGTCTCACCGAGTTATGCAATCGGTCTCATCGAGTTGGCTTGACAGATTCTCTGTTGCCTTATTGCTTCACTTCAGTCTCACCGAGTTGATGCAATCGGTGCCACCGAGATGATGTTTTCCCTAATCCCTAGCACATCGGTCCCACATAGTTGTTCTAGTTGGTCCCACTGAGATTCCTAACATTGACATTTTTGAACTGATCGGTGCCACCGAGTTTAACTATTCGGTCCCACTGAGATGAGTCAAATATGTGTTATGGTTGGATTTTGTGAGGAGGCTATATATACCCCTCCACCCCCTTCTCCCTTTGTGAGAGAGCCACCAGAACGTGCCTACACTTCCACCATACATTTTCTGAGAGAGAACCACCTACTCATGTGTTGAGATCAAGACATTCCAATCCTACCACAAGAATCGTTATTTCTAACTTCCCCATGTTGCTTTCCACTCAAATCATCTTTCCACCATAGCTAAATCTGAGAGAGAGTTTAGTGTTGGGGAGACTATCATTTGAAGCACAACAGCACGGAATTCATCATCAACATACCATCTATTAACTTTTGGAGAGTGGTGTCTCCTAGATTGGTTAGGTGTCGCTTGGGGCAAGGAGATCGCCTACTTCGTGAAGATCTACCCAAGTGAGGCAAGTCCTGTTGGGGAACGCAGTAATTTCAAAAAAAAATCCTACGGTCACGCAAGATCTATCTAGGAGATGCATAGCAACAAGTGGGGAGAGTGTGTCCATGTACCACCGTAGACCGAAAACGGAAGCGTTTAGTAACACGGTTGATGTAGTCGAACTTTTTCGTGATCCAACCGATCTAAGTACCGTATGTACGGCACCTCCGCGTTCAGCACACGTTCAGCTCGATGATGTCCCTCGTGCTCTCGATCCAGTTGAGGACGAGGGTGAGTTCCGTCAGCACGATGCCGTGGCGACGGTGATGATGATGTTACCGGCGCAGGGCTTCGCCTAAGCACTACGGCGATATGATCGAGGTGTGTAACTGTGGAGGGGGGCACCGCACACGGCTAAGGCAAATCTTGGTGTGTCTTTGGGTGCCCCATGCCCACGTATATAAAGGAGGGAGGGAGAGAGGCCGGCCACCTAGGGGCTCCCCAAGAGTATGGAGTCCTACAAGGACTTCCAAGTCCTAGTAGGAATCCCTTTCTTTTTCGAAGTAGGAGAGAAGGAAAGTGGGAAAGAGAGATAGAGTAGGAAAGGGCAAGGGGGGCGCCTCCCCCTTCCCCTAGTCCAATTCGGACCCATGGGAGGGCGCGCGCCACCTCCCTGTAGCACCCACGATGCGGTTATATCTCCCACACGTCGAAGCACGACTTAGAGGCATAACTGCATGGTGGTTTTGTCGCAAGAAGGGTCATCTTCACACAATCCCATGTAATGAACAAGAATGGGTTAAAGAGTTGGCTTACAATCTCCACTTCACACAATGAACATATAATTCATACATCATTTAGAGTACACACATAGTCCGACTACGGACGAAGGCAAAAGAAAAGAAGATAACCCAACTGCTAGATCCCCGGTCATCCCAACTGGGCTCCACTACTGATCAACATGAAACGAAACATAGAAACGTCCAAGGTCTTCGTTGAGCTCCCATCTGAGCTCGGTTGCAACTCCTGCACTGGTATCATCAGCACCTGCAACTGTTGTGATAGAATCTGGTGAATCATGAGGACTCAACAATCTCAAAACCCGCGAGATCAAGACTATTTAAGCTGATGGGTAGGAAGTGGTAATGAGGTGGAGTTGCAGCAAGCACTAAGCAAATATGGTGGCTAACATACGCAAATAAGAGCAAGAAGAGAAGCAACGGAACATTCGTGAAGCTAGAAGTGATCCTGAAACTGCTTACGCACAATCATAACACCAAGACCGTGTTCACTTCCCGGACTCCGCCGAAAAGAGACCATCACGGCTACACACGCGGTTCATGCATTTTAATTAAGTCAAGTGTCAAGTTCTCTACAACCGGATATTAACAAATTCCCGTCTGCCACATAACCGCGGGCACGGCTCTCGAAAGTTTAAACCCTGCAGGGGTGTCCCAACTTAGCCCATCACAAGCTCTCACGGTCAACGAAGGATATTCCTTCTCCCAGGAAGACCTGATCAGTCTCGGAATCCCGGTTTACAAGACATTTCGACAATGGTAAAACAAGACCAGCAAAGCCGCCCGATGTGCCGACAAATCCCGATAGGAGTCGCACGTATCTCGTTCTCAGGGCACACCGGATTAGCCAGACATCGGGTTGGCATAGACCGAGGTTGCCCAGGGGGCGTCGGACATCGCTCAGTTTGGACCAGCACCCAAAGGAGCACTGGCCTAGGGGGGTAAATAAAGATGACCCTTGAGTCTGCAGAACCCAAGGGAAAAAGGCTTTGGTGGCAAATGTTAAAACCAAGGTTGGGCCTTGCTGGAGGAGTTTTATTCAAAGCGAACTGTCAAGGGGGTCCCATAAATCACCCAACCGCGTAAGGAACGCAAAATCAAGGAACATAACACCGGTATGACGGAAACTAGGGTGGCAAGAGTGGAACAAAACACCAGGCATAAGGCCGAGCCTTCCACCCTTTACCAAGTATATAGATGCATTACTTAACTAAGAGATATTGTGATATCCCAAAATCATCATGTTCCAACATGGAGCAATCTTCAACTTCACCTGCAACTAACAACGCTATAAGAGGGGCTGAGCAAAGCGGTAACGTAGCCAAGCAATGGTTTGCTAGGAAGGGCGAAAAATCTTAGAGGCTGGCATGGCAATTTGGGAGGCTTGGTAAACAAGTGATAGGTAGCGTAGCATAGCGATAGAACGAAGCAACTAGCAAGCAAAGATAGAAGTGATATCGAGGGTAATGGTCATCTTGCCTGAGATCCCGCAAGGAAGAAGAACGAGACCATGAAATAGTCGAATGAATCCTCACAAACGCAACATTACAAGAACTATCAAGTAGAAGCGCAACCGGAAAGAAGTAAACAACATGGTAAACAACCATCACATAAGCATGGCATGATGCACAATCAAGTATGATGCATGTCTGGTTTAAATATGCATGGCAAAGAGCACAAACAACCCTACCAGTTAAATGGAACTCAATATGCAACGAGTTGCATATTGACGAAACACTACATGAATTATTTAGTTCTCTCTCGGTTATGCTACTCAACAATATTAAATGTTGTTAAACATGGCAAGGGGTGAAGCATAATTAAACTACCTATTTAGGCAAGTTTAAATGAGGCCGAAAACACAAACAACAATTCCGGAAAATCCCCATGTTATTTAGCAATTTAATGCAACAACAATTTTAAACATTTTAAATGTTGTTATCATGATGCGGATGACATATACAAGTTATATGCAATTTTATGAAAACGTTGACATGAGCATGTTACGAAGCATTTGTCACAATGGCAGAACGAAAGGGGTGCCACGGCAACTACAACAGAAATGGTGCCACATCAACATTCTGATGATCTGACAAGTCATTGAGATACCGGTGCAAAAGAGCAAGTGTGCGGATGTGCGGAACATGCAAAAGATGGTGGGGTGATCCCGGTTACCGGGTTCCCACGGTTTGACGGCATGGCAAACGAGGAGGAATGTGCATGAAGAAAACGGGCACGATGCAAACATACGGTTCATCTTAGACACACATGCATTCGGCGGTCGTCTCGACGGTTATACCTTCAAAGCATGCATTTCGGAGCGGGTCGAGTTCGACAAAGGTAGTAGTCGTTCTCGCGACGGTAGTGGAGGTAGTGGTACACGAGCCGTAGTGGAAGTAGTCGTTCTCGTGACTGTAGCAGAAGTAGTGGTTCATGTTTCGAAGAGTAACTTGACGGATTCGAATCCCTTCGGGGTTGTCGTGGTACTTGCGGTCTCGGCGACGGTAGTCGTTCATGTTCGGAGAGGAACTTGGCATTTTGGTCTGTAGTCGAACTTGACGATCCAGGGGGGTACTTGGCGCATCACTATGTAGTTGTACTCGGGGTACACTTGACGGAGAGGAACTTGGCGTCGGTGTCTAACGGGACAAAAAGGTCCGGCTGCATCCGAAGGCAGCGGGGTTTGTAGATGCGATGACCGCAGGGGCACTGCTCGCCGCGGAGGCCTCGACAAGAAGACTCGAGGTGAGCTCGGGCATACTGTCAGGACCCCGACTCAATGCCACATCGATCTAGCATGTAACACCTCATATCACTTTGCGGCCTCACGCACGGTATTCCCACGGGTGTCGCCCTACCTTTACCCGGGACCGTTTGCGCCTTTTGGCACACATATATGACAGTGTCGCTAGCATCTATATGATAAGGAGCCTGGGCTGACATGGCTAGTCATAAACCCAAAGTGGCACAAACTTACAGGGACAGGCATCCATGACCCAGCATCGAACGTGTCGATCATCAGCGAGTGAATCCAGGCTGTAGCACTGGGCTAGCAGGACTCCGGTGAACCGGGCTATAGTGGGCTAACAGGACTCCGGTATTCATCGCGTGACATTTCCCCGAAGGGACAGACACAGGAATTAAGAAGGACACATGCCGGCCAGCCTAAGTATTCCGGAGCAGTAGCAAGCTACCATTGGAAACACTAGGAGACATTTCCCGGTAAGAGAGGCTACTAAGGATAAACAACTAGATAGTCAGATCCCACACATACCAAGCATTTCAATAACATACACACAATATGCTCGATATGTGCAAACACAACATGGCATCACAACATGACTCTATGACTCAAGTATTTATTCATTAGGCTCCGAGGAGCGAGATATTACAAACATAGGTCTCATGACCCAACATTCAGAGCATACAAGTCAAAGCACAAGCGGAAGCTATCATGTCTGAGTACAGACAACTATAAATGAAAAAGGCTGAGAAGCCTGACTATCTACCAGATACTGCCGAGGGCACAAGATCGTAGCTGAGGTAACAAGCTAAACGTCGAAGTCCAAGCGGAACTACTAGTGAGACTGAAGTCTCTCTGCAAAAACATAAAATAGGCAAACGTGAGTACAAATGTACCCAGCAAGACTTACATCAGAACTAACTACATATGCATCATTATCAACAAAGGGGTGGTGGGGTTTAACTGCAGCAAGCCAGCTTTGACTCGGTGGCTATCCTAAACTACGACTGCAAGCGACTCTTTTGAGGTGGCGCACACGAGTCCACATATTCACCATATCAATACACCACTATGGATCCGCTCCCGTCTCCCTACGAGAACGCCATCCATAGCACTCACGCTTATCTTGCGTATTTTAGAGTATCCACTTTCACTTGTCTATGAACTGATATAAGCAATCCAGAAGTCCTTTTCCGCGGACACGGCTATTCGAATAGATTAGGTTAACCCTGCAGGGGTGTACTTCTTCATACACGCTCTCACCACTTACCGTCATTTACACGACATGTACTCGGCAACCTTCAAGCGGATGCCCAACGTGGGTGTCGGCCATGACCTACCTAATCACCTAAGTCTCTAGTCCAGGTTTATCGCCTATTCGCGTTCCATCCATGAGGAGATCCGGCCGGAGTTTCGCTCACAGCCCCAAACGATGTGAACAGGGTTCCCGAGACACCAAACGGGCGCCCGGTACACCGTGCCACGTGCCTACCGCATCACAGCCCACCCCTACGGTCAGCGCTGCCCACGGCCTCCAGCATACTACAAACACCAGAAACTACTTGCAACTCCTGGACAGAGGACAAGGGTGATTAAGAAGCCGAGAGGGTCCATTGGTTTCGGGCCCAATGCGTGGTAGTAGCTGAATCATGGATCACAAACACAGAACTCAGTTCCTGAGGACGGCTGCAATGAGACAACCCACCATGTACTCCTACATGGCCTCTCACCGCTACCTTTACTAAATCGTATTCACACACTTAGCTCACACACAGTAGGACATGTTCACACACCTCTGATTCATCCCCGATGAATCAGACCTTACTCAACTCTAAGCAGTAGCAGGCATGACAAACAAGCATGAATGAGTAGGCACAACAGGGCTCAAACAACTCCTACTCATGCTAGTGGGTTTCATCTATTTACTGTGGCAATGACAGGTCATGCAGAGGATAAAGGGGTTTAGCTACCGCAGCAAGTAACAAATATGTCGTTGTTGTCCTAATGCAGTAAAAGAGATCAGGAGCGAGAGAGTGGGATTTTATCGGAATGAACAAGGGGGTTTTGCTTGCCTGGCACTTCTGAAGATGACATTGAGTCTTCATCAGTGTCAACGATCACAACGTCGGAACATCGTCTACCGGGAGGGAACAGATACCGGCAACAAAGAAGAACACAATCAATGCAATGCACAAAATGATGCATGCTATGACATGGCAATATGAATGTGTTTTGAGCTAATGCAACTAGCAACAGATTAAATGAAGTTGGTTTGAATACAAGATTCAAATTCAAACTCCATATGTGATTATTCAAATGCCATTTAATTGATTTGTGCTATACAGCAGCTATAAGTTGTTCTAACATGCATAAAAATGGTACAGATGGATTCCTTGAATTTTTCTGATAATTTTTCATATATAAATTATTTAATTTGGAGTTACGGTTGAATTTCTATGAATTTTAGAAGTTTATACAATTTTCTGGAATTTCCTGATTATCTATAAAATAAACTAAATTCCAGAAAAGGAATATTGCGTCAGCATGGCGTAAGGCTGAGGTCAGCAGGTCAACTGGGTCGCCCAGAGTCAAACCTGACGTGTGGGGGCCACACGTCAGTGTCACAGTTAGTTAACAGGGGGTTATTTGCTTATTTAAAGGATTAGGGGGGTCGGGGCCCACTGGTCAGTGTTAGTGGCTAATTAGGTTTAGTTAATATTTAACTAAAATTAGCAGGGCCTGGCCCCACTAGTCAGCGACCCTGGGGGGTCAAACCCCAGGTCAAACAAGTCAAACCCGCCGGCGACATGACGCCGGCGAGGCCCGAGACGGCGGCGCGATCCGGAAACGCAGCACGGGCCACGGTTCGGGGCGCGGATGGCACCGTTGGAACCCTGGGCCTCGTCCGCGTCGGCTGGTGCTAGAGGGGTCGCCGGAGACGACTTAAATCGACGGCGGTGTCCGCTTCCGCGGCGGCCAGAGTTCGGGAGCCGACCGATTCGACGCTATGGTGCACTACGGGAGGAACTGGTGGGTGCTGCGGGCTCCTGAGGTTGCGGTGAGCACGACGGTGGGCACGGGAGCAAGCTGCGGTGGCTGTGGCCACGACCACGCCATGGCAGGCGGCGAGAAGCTCTCGGCCGCGGTGGTAACGGCGGCTACGGAGGGAAATAGAGCACGGGGAGAGAGGGGTTCGGTAGAGGAGCTCACGGCGAGGTCGACGAGCAGCTCCGTGGGCTCGGGGAGGTGGCGGAGACGGTGAATCGACGAGCGGCATCCAGCGGCCGTGTGTGAAGAAGACGGCTCGATGACGGCGATGCAGGGCGTCCGAGGTCGCTTGACTCGTCGGAGAGGATGAGGGCGAGGTAGCCGAGCTACTGGGCACGCCGAGGGTCGAGGGGGAGGCTCTGGGTGCGGCAACAGCGAGCTGCGGCGATGAGCTCCGCTCGGGCTGCACGAGAAAGAGAGCAGAGGAGGGGGAAGGGGTCGAGAGAGAGTGCGAGGGGGTTCCAGGGGGTGGCGTGGAGCTGCGGGAGACGTCCAGGAGAGGAGGAGGCAGCCAGGCAGGGAGGAGGTGGCCGGGGCGCGTGGCCGCGCGCGCCACCGAGCAGCTTCGGGGCGAGGGGGAGGAAGACGACAGGGGGAGAAGCGGCGGTGGGCTGGGCCGGCTGGAGGAGCTGGGCCAGGTGGGCTGAGGTGAGCGCCAGGTAGTCCTCTGCTCTTTCTATTTTTGTTTTTATTTATCTATTTTGTTCTGTGTTGTTTTAGTTTAGTAATATACTAAACCATTTTATAAAATCCTGAAAATAGTTATGTGGCTAGAACTAAAATATACCAAACCACATAAAATGTTCCAGTAATTATTGGACATATATTATTTATATATCAAATATATATCCAATGCAAATAGCTATTTATTTAATTCAAAGGCCCAAAATAATTAACTCTGAGATACCAAAAATATTGTTTTGAGTTTTACCTCTTTGCAATATTTTCAGAGACTAAGAGGAACATTTTCTTGGACTTCTTTGAGGAGATTTTAATGTTGATCATTTTTAGAAGGTTTCTGAGGCTTTGAAAATTCCTCAATTCAAATTTCATTTGAATTAAAACATGATGCTCACATGAGGTCTAGCCTAGTGCATAACAGGACCAGGGATGTGACAACTCACCCCCACTAAACAAAAATCTCGTCCCGAGATTCAAGCGTAGGGTAAGGTGAAGGGGAAACGCAACTAGTATAATCTTCACGATCCAGGGTGCACTTCATAAGAGCGTTGATTCGATCACCATCATTGTCTCGAAGTCTTTCTCTGAGAACTCCAACTAACATGACAAGAAGAGGGAAGGAAAACTCTAGAAGAATTAATCTTCTCAAAGAACGAACAACTCAGGATTAACTCACGGAATGGGACATAGCAACATCTCTCGAGCTGAGAGACGAAGCACACCTCTAGAGGAATGGAGTGGAACAGATGACGAAGGTTCACTAGGTAGACAACGATTCCACACCTAAGAAGGTGGTGAACGGTTGTCAACGTAGCGAGGAGTTGAGTTGCCATGATACCTCAGCGAGACATCCTGGAGGGGGGGGTGATTCGTAGATATATCCCCTTAAGTGGCAAAAGAATTACCTTTGATTCAGAGATCATTGAAACTCTTTAAACCAGCCTAGGACAATTCTCGAGCGATCGTTTGGAGGGGGTCGGTAGAATGGCATACTCGGACTTGGATGATGTGGATTACCTTGTTGAAGACAACGTAATGGATGAATTTGCTTATCACCGGAAATGGAAGAGACCCATGGTAGAATGGCACATTGGCGGTGCAAGCTGGGAACAAAATGCAAATGCTGGGAATGATTCTGGTAACTGGGGAAGAACCCAACAATAGAGAGTGAATTCACTGTTTGAGAAGGTCATAGCATTGCCGAGGGAACTGAGAGCATCCCAATTAGAGCCGATGATAACACGTAGCGCTTGTGCGTGCTCTCAAGAACTTGAGCATTTCCACAATCATCAAGGTTTTATCAACAACCGCGTCAAGGGTGCTGACAACACAACATACTACCATGATGAATAGCGATGGACGATGCAGATGCGAAGGAGGATAACACTTTCTCAGATTTCACCTTAGCGAGGCCAAGCAAATAAAATCTGGATGATCGACCGAGAGACATTTAGCACTCCGCTTCTAATGTTCTCCTTGATGTGCTAGCGTAATCCACCCATAGATATGGTTTGATATCTAGAACATCAAGTAAAAAGGTCGGACTTCGGAACACAGAAATCCATAGGGGCAACTAGGGAGTAATCCTACGAAATCCCTATGGGGAGGTGGCCAACTTCCTCAAACAAGATACTATAATAATAGGTCTACCGGATGGGTGTGTTGGCCACGACATCCACCTTGCCGGTTATTGAGAGACCAATATTATAATTCTTGGGAAATGTTCCAACCATCACATCTGCCTGAGATTCAGATCTGGTTGGTGTCAGGATATCCCAGACTCATCAAGTCTAGAAAGAAAAATGAAAGTTTGCAACACAAATCGACGAGATAATGTTGCGGGATTCTCGGGGAGTGAGCTACGATAGTAAGCTCCAAAACATGAGCTGGTTCTGCTACAAACATGCGAACACGTTGTCCCAGACAAGCATGGCCACGTAGCAGTCTTATAATTAAACACTACCGAGTTCAGGTGGAGAACCATCATCGAGGATATCGAAGTCTTTACGCAAGTCCATGGATTAGATCCCAAGCATAGACTTCTTTTCCTTGAACAAGTCAATCAGTGGCTTAGTGTGCTAGGGACACATATAGAATGAAGGTTGCAAGTCTCCAGACTACAGAATACTTCGCACGTGTGCATGACTGATTTGGGATGATTCCAAAGGAAACAAAACAATCTTTCTCAAATTCACGGCGGCAACTTTCACCAAATGCACGTGTATAAGAGGAAGTCACTCCTTTCATCAAACAAATACTTCATGAGCTAGCATGAAGAAAATGCTTTCAAAAGTTTCCAACACTAGCTTAATGTTCAACAACATCATGGAGGAGATAAGGATGTTGCCAATGGGCTCAACAACAATTCATCTAGGTTTCCTTTTAAAAGGAATTCCATAGTTAAGTGAACACGGTGATAGCATTGGTCAGACCAAAGATGTAATGGTGTATGCTCGAGGGATCAACCACGAATAAGACAACATTACGAGCATCGTTGGTACTGATTTGATTTGACGATAGCCCACACTCAAATCAAAGGATTGATAAGACAATAGGTCCAGCAACTGATCACAAGGACCAATCGATGAAGATATCATCTTTCTTCAGCACACCCTACACAAGAATATCCCTTTGGAACGAACTAAGTCAGGCAAGCTTTTATCTTCCAACTCTCCAAGTTGTTGTCTAGCTTAACCAACTAGCTCAGGGATATCTAACACCGATTTTTGGAGAGAAGGTGGTTCACAAGAACCCAACTTGATCACGAGATCAACATAGCGGTCAGGCGACAACCTGGTGATACTTCCGAGAAGAAATTTGGAATATCATGAACCACCGGTATGTTACTAAGCTCGAGAACAATCTTACTTTTCAGGGCAAGACGATATGATCAAATAAGCAAGGATTGGCACTATCCTAACTCACTGATCGGAGAGTGCACCAGAAATAAGGACTAGGTAGCACAATCAACCTTAGGGTGACGATTCAATAATCAACACGCTAAGAATGAGGTTATCGTCCATTTAACTACCAAGCAATGGAGTTGCTAGCAGTATTGATTTCACACGCCATGATTCATTTGTCGGCATTCCGGTTACAATAACACGGAAACCGAGAAATTATCAATGATGATCAGAAGTATTACTGCGTCAAGAATTCATAAGATGGTGTGCAATTCCCATGATATTCCTGATATAAAGATGGTAATACTTCAAGGTAGAACAGACCAGAAGCTGGATTGGCATTTTGATCTGCGGAATACAATTGCTTTGACCCAATCCTAGATATGGATGAGATTCTGGAGTTTGTTTCTCCTATTCATTCTGAAATAGAATGGCTTGGCGGACCACAAGGGTAATAGGCATCGACGAACGAATGCACGCATACTCTTGACTATCAATTGATAGGCGAGGGTCGGAAACAACTAAGATGGGACAACTCAAAAGAACATATGATTTTCTGAGTTGTGGATGCATGGATTAGCATGTCGAACGAAGTTCAACATATTTCTTCCGGATAACCCATGCAGAAAGGTAGAACTGGCAGAGCCACAATATATAATGGAGAACTCATCAAGAATAATCCTGTTGTGATATTTCAGTTCAACGAGGAACTTCTGCCATAAGTAGTTCATGGTATTTGGAAGAAGAAGATACCACGGACTTCAAGGACTATCGCAAAGGTTACTAATATCCTAAAGGCACTAGCAATTACTATCAACATGAAGTAGGTAGAGTGAATCTCGGGTTCAAGAACCCAGGAACAGAATACCTATTACTAAGTAGCATCACGGGATGCTTTCGAGAATGATGGCCAGAATCATCACACTGGGAACACAAATCATGGCTAAATTACTAGATGATCCCCTAAGACACCTAGGGTCATAATAATATCTCCAACATATATGTCAAGGTAACGGAGTACCTCAACTCACTGATTAGTGTGGTTAATCTGGCCCAAAGGAACATTGAAACGGGAAGAAAGGATTTGCAAATGCATCAGACTACTTAGAAACCTGGGATGACTCGGACAGCATAACGGCTGTAAATGCTCAGAAAAGATTTGAGACATTCACAAAAATGGTGGCATAACCACTCAGAAGCACAATATCAAGGTTTCGAGATCAACAATTAACATACGGAAGTAGTAGGAACTGAACTGAGACTTAAATCCAACAATCTTATAAGTCCACTGATTAGTAACACGTGATCCTAATAGAAAGAAGAGATAGCCTAGTTCTTAATCCCCGTAGAAGAGAAGATGATGACTCAGATCAGAAGGCCATGAGGTATAAGGAGTAAAAAGAGCCTTACGTTCCATCCCACAATCAATTCCCCTACATATAACTAAAGAATTTCTAGACTCAACATCGACCAGTTTGGCTTGGTAATCCTACAGGCAGTCAAGCTCTGATACCAACGCTGTCAGGACCCCGACTCAATGCCACATCGATCTAGCATGTAACACCTCATATCACTTTGCGGCCTCACGCACGGTATTCCCACGGGTGTCGCCCTACCTTTACCCGGGACCGTTTGCGCCTTTTGGCACACGTATATGACAGTGTCGCTAGCATCTATATGATAAGGAGCCCGGGCTGACATGGCTAGTCGTAAACCCAAAGTGGCACAAACTTACAGGGACAGGCATCCATGACCCAGCATCGAACGTGTCGGTCATCAGCGAGTGAATCCAGGCTGTAGCACTGGGCTAGCAGGACTCCGGTGAACCGGGCTGTAGCGGGCTAACAGGACTCCGGTATTCATCGCGTGACATTTCCCCGAAGGGACAGACACAGGAACGAAGAAGGACACATGCCGGCCAGCCTAAGTGTTCCGGAGCAGTAGCAAGCTACCATTGGAAACACTAGGAGACATTTCCCGGTAAGAGAGGCTACTAAGGATAAACAACTAGATAGTCAGATCCCACACATACCAAGCATTTCAATAACATACACACAATATGCTCGATATGTGCAAACACAACATGGCATCACAACATGACTCTACGACTCAAGTATTTATTCATTAGGCTCCGAGGAGCGAGATATTACAAACATAGGTCTCATGACCCAACATTCAGAGCATACAAGTCAAAGCACAAGCGGAAGCTATCATGTCTGAGTACAGACAACTATAAATGAAAAAGGCTGAGAAGCCTGACTATCTACCAGATACTGCCGAGGGCACAAGATCGTAGCTGAGGTAACAAGCTAAACGTCGAAGTCCAAGCGGAACTACTAGTGAGACTGAAGTCTCTCTGCAAAACATAAAATAGGCAAACGTGAGTACAAATGTACCCAGCAAGACTTACATCAGAACTAACTACATATGCATCATTATCAACAAAGGGGTGGTGGGGTTTAACTGCAGCAAGCCAGCTTTGACTCGGTGGCTATCCTAAACTACGACTGCAAGCGACTCTTTTGAGGTGGCGCACACGAGTCCACATATTCACCATATCAATACACCACTATGGATCCGCTCCCGTCTCCCTACGAGAACGCCATCCATAGCACTCACGCTTATCTTGCGTATTTTAGAGTATCCACTTTCACTTGTCTATGAACTGATATAAGCAATCCAGAAGTCCTTTTCCGCGGACACGGCTATTCGAATAGATTAGGTTAACCCTGCAGGGGTGTACTTCTTCATACACGCTCTCACCACTTACCGTCGTTTACACGACATGTACTCGGCAACCTTCAAGCGGAAGCCCAACGTGGGTGTCGGCCACGACCTACCTAATCACCTAAGTCTCTAGTCCAGGTTTATCGCCTATTCGGGTTCCATCCATGAGGAGATCCGGCCGGAGTTTCGCTCACAGCCCCAAACGATGTGAACAGGGTTCCCGAGACACCAAACGGGCGCCCGGTACACCGTGCCACGTGCCTACCGCATCACAGCCCACCCCTACGGTCAGCGCTGCGCACGACCTCCAGCATACTACAAACACCAGAAACTACTTGCAACTCCTGGACAGAGGACAAGGGTGATTAAGAAGCCGAGAGGGTCCATTGGTTTCGGGCCCAATGCGTGGTAGTAGCTGAATCATGGATCACAAACACAGAACTCAGTTCCTGAGGACGGCTGCAATGAGACAACCCACCATGTACTCCTACATGGCCTCTCACCGCTACCTTTACCAAATCGTGTTCACACACTTAGCTCACACACAGTAGGACATGTTCACACACCTCTGATTCATCCCCGATGAATCAGACCTGACTCAACTCTAAGCAGTAGCAGGCATGACAAACAAGCAAGAATGAGTAGGCACAACAGGGCTCAAACAACTCCTACTCATGCTAGTGGGTTTCATCTATTTACTGTGGAATGACAGGTCATGCAGAGGATAAAGGGGTTCAGCTACCGCAGCAGTAACAGATGAATCGTTGTTGTCCTAATGCAGTAAAAGAGAGCAGGAGCGAGAGAGTGGGATTTTATCGGAATGAACAAGGGGGTTTTGCTTGCCTGGCACTTCTGAAGATAACATTGAGTCTTCATCAGTGTCAACGATCACAACGTCGGAACATCGTCTACCGGGAGGGAACAGATACCGGCAACAAAGAAGAACACAATCAATGCAATGCACAAAATGATGCATGCTATGACATGGCAATATGAATGTGTTTTGAGCTAATGCAACTAGCAACAGATTAAATGAAGTTGGTTTGAATACAAGATTCAAATTCAAACTCCATATGTGATTATTCAAATGCCATTTAATTGATTTGTGCTATACAGCAGCTATAAGATGTTCTAACATGCATAAAATGGTACAGATGGATTCCTTGAATTTTTCTGATAATTTTTCATATATAAATTATTTAATTTGGAGTTACGATTGAATTTCTATGAATTTTAGAAGTTTATACAATTTTCTGGAATTTCCTGATTATCTATAAAATAAACTAAATTCCAGAAAAGGAATATTGCGTCAGCATGGCGTAAGGCTGAGGTCAGCAGGTCAACTGGGTCGCCCAGAGTCAAACCTGACGTGTGGGGGCCACACGTCAGTGTCACAGTTAGTTAACAGGGGGTTATTTGCTTAATTAAAGGATTAGGGGGTCGGGGCCCACTGGTCAGTGTTAGTGGCTAATTAGGTTTAGTTAATATTTAACTAAAATTAGCAGGGCCTGGCCCCTCTAGTCAGCGACCCTGGGGGGTCAAACCCCAGGTCAAACAAGTCAAACCCGCCGGCGACATGACGCCGGCGAGGCCCGAGACGGCGGCGCGATCCGGAAACGCAGCACGGGCCACGGTTCGGGGCGCGGATGGCACCGTTGGAACCCTGGGCCTCGTCCGCGTCGGCTGGTGCTAGAGGGGTCGCCGGAGACGACTTAAATCGACGGCGGTGTCCGCTTCCGCGGCGGCCGGAGTTCGGGCGCCGACCGATTCGACGCTATGGTGCACTACGGGAGGAACTGGTGGGTGCTGCGGGCTCCTGAGGTTGCGGTGAGCACGACGGTGGGCACGGGAGCAAGCTGCGGTGGCTGTGGCCACGACCACGCCATGGCCGGCGGCGAGAAGCTCTCGGCCGCGGTGGTAACGGCGGCTACGGAGGGAAATAGAGCACGGGGAGAGAGGGGTTCGGCAGAGGAGCTCACGGCGAGGTCGACGAGCAGCTCGGTGGGCTCGGGGAGGTGGCGGAGACGGTGAATCGACGAGCGGCATCCAGCGGCCGTGTGTGAAGAAGACGGCTCGATGACGGCGATGCAGGGCGTCCGAGGTCGCTTGACTCGTCGGAGAGGATGAGGGCGAGGTAGCCGAGCTACTGGGCACGCCGAGGGTCGAGGGGGAGGCTCTGGGTGCGGCAACAGCGAGCGCGGCGATGAGCTCCGCTCGGGCTGCACGAGAGAGAGAGAGCAGAGGAGGGGGAAGGGGTCGAGAGAGAGTGCGAGGGGGTTCCAGGGGGTGGCGTGGAGCTGCGGGAGACGTCCAGGAGAGGAGGAGGCAGCCAGGCAGGGAGGAGGTGGCCGGGGCGCGTGGCCGCGCGCGCCACCGAGCAGCTTCGGGGCGAGGGGGAGGAAGACGACAGGGGGAGAAGCGGCGGTGGGCTGGGCCGGCTGGAGGAGCTGGGCCAGGTGGGCTGAGGTGAGCGCCAGGTAGTCCTCTGCTCTTTCTATTTTTGTTTTTATTTATCTATTTTGTTCTGTGTTGTTTTAGTTTAGTAATATACTAAACCATTTTATAAAATCCTGAAAATAGTTATGTGGCTAGAACTAAAATATACCAAACCACATAAAATGTTCCAGTAATTATTGGACATATATTATTTATATATCAAATATATATCCAATGCAAATAGCTATTTATTTAATTCAAAGGCCCAAAATAATTAACTCTGAGATACCAAAAATATTGTTTTGAGTTTTACCTCTTTGCAATATTTTCAGAGACTAAGAGGAACATTTTCTTGGACTTCTTTGAGGAGATTTTAATGTTGATCATTTTTAGAAGGTTTCTGAGGCTTTGAAAATTCCTCAATTCAAATTTCATTTGAATTAAAACATGATGCTCACATGAGGTCTAGCCTAGTGCATAACAGGACCAGGGATGTGACACATACCAATCAGGAAGGCGGCGAGGAACATGACAAGCATTTGCCCACACGACAGGACATCGAAGATGGTGAGTCGTGGCAAACATCAGGTTGACAGGACCTACCGGTTCAGCAAGGATCCGTGAACTAGATTCGGGGACTGGGTGCGATGAGGCCGTCGTGTGAGCAACTGACACCAGTCTTCGAACGCCACCACGACGGGTGCTCTGCCACCTGAGGGTGCGCCATTCTGCGTCCGTGAGGGATGCTGGTTACGGGAGGGGATGAAGAATGAGTCCAGGGCTGCCGGCGTGCTTCCGACATGGCAGGGATGGCGAAGGCGAGGCGCGGCAGTGCAGGCGATAGAGGCAAGCGAGCAACGCGTCAGAGGGCGAGTGCTCGCACCGGACGTCAGGAGGTGATGCGGGGAATAGAACGGAGGACGGGGATCGACCCGAGGCTTCCCCTGCGGCGCGGTCGGGAGGAGGACGAGGGGGATCGAGAGAGATGTGTGGACCGGTCGGGCTAGGGTTATAGGCAGGGTGTAGGTGGGCCTTGGGCCATGGGCCTAGGGATTTGGTGGGCCAACTTGGCTGCTGGGCTGCAAGGCTACTCTTTCTCTCTACTCTTAAGCTGAAAATAATTAGAGAGAAGAAAGAGAAAGAGAGGGTTAGGGTTAGGGAAAGAAGTTGGACATGGGGATAATTTTCCCGGACTCATAAAAATGAGCTTGAACCAGGAAAAATAGAAGAGAGGCACGAATGCAAGATTTAAATTCAAACTCATTTGAATATCATTCCAGTGGGTTTGAATTGGGACTAGGTTTGGTGTGGTCAAAAATGTTGAATTTAAGGAGGAGCCTCGATAAAAGAGATAAGAATTGTTGGAAAAGTTTGGTGACCAAACTGGAAGTAGAAAGGGCATGGGAATTTTGCAAGTGTGTTATGGTTAATTCCAAATAATGGAATATTTATAATAGCTCCATAAATATTAGGAGGATATGTTATAAAGAGAAATCACCATGTGAATTCCATCGTTTTAAATAGATCAAAAGATCTATGCAATTTATTTAGTTGAGGTTTTAAAAATTAAATGACATGCTCGCATGATGACATGATGCAATGCAAAAATAAATAGAGCAAGCACAAATAAAAAACACATGGAGGTCACAAAAATATGGAAGTCTTGTGGATCGTCGGTCTTGGGGCGTCACACTCCCCTTGACCTGCCTCCTCTTTTTCCCGTATGACCCAATAAGGCCCATTATTTCTCCCGGTGAATTCCCGTAACTCCCCGGTACTACGAAAAATACCCGAATCACTTGGAACCTTTCCGATGTCCGAATATAGCCTTCCAATATATGAATCCTTACCTCTCAACCATTTCGTGACTCCTCGTCATGTCCGTGATCTCATTCGGGACTCCGAACAAACTTCGGTCATCAAATCATATAACTCATAATACAAATCATCATCGAACGTTAAGCGTGCGGACCCTACGGGTTCGAGAACTATGTAGACATGACCGAGACACATCTCCGATCAATAACCAATAGCGTAACCTGGATGCTCGTATTGGCTCCTACATATTCTACGAAGATCTTTATCGGTCAAACCGCATAACAACATACGTTGGTTCCTTTGTCATCGGTATGTTACTTGCCCGAGATTTGATCCTCGGTATCATCATACCTAGTTCAATCTCATTACCGGCAAGTCTCTTTACTCATTCCGTAATGCTTCATCCCGCAACTAACTCATTAGGCCCATTGCTTGCAAGGCTTATAGTGATGAGCATTACCGAGAGGTCCCAGAGATACCTCTCCAATACACAGAGTGACAAATCCTATTCTCGATCTATGCCAACCCAACAAACACCTTCGATGACACCTGTAGAGCATCTTTATAATCACCCTGTTACATTGTGAAGTTTGATAGCACACAAAGTGTTCCTTCGGTAAACGGGAGTTGCATAATCTATAGTTATAGGAACATGTATAAGTCATGAAGAAAGCAATAGCAACATACTGAACGATCAAGTGCTAAGCTAACGGAATGGGTCAAGTCAATCACATCATTCTCCTAATGATGTGACCCCGTTAATCAAATGACAACTCATATCTATGGTTAGGAAACTTAACCATCTTTGATTAACGAGCTAGTCAAGTAGAGGCATACTAGTGACACTATGTTTTGTCTATGTATTCACACATGTATTATGTTTCCGGTTAATACAATTGTAGCATGAATAATAAACATTTATCATAAAATAAGGAATATAAATAATAACTTTATTATTGCCTCTAGGGTATATTTCCTTCAGTCTCCCACTTGCACTAGAGTCAATAATCTAGTTCACATTATCATGTGATTTAACACCAATATTCATATCTGTATATTATAAACACCCATAGTTCACATCTCATGTGACCAACAACCAAAGGGTTTACTAGAGTCAATAATCTAGTTCACATTGCTATGTGATTAACACCCAAAGAGTACTAAGGTGTGATCATGTTTTGCTTGTGAGAGAAGTTTAGTCAACGAGTCTATCACATTCAGAGCCGTATGTATTTTGCAAATATTCTATGTCTACAATGCTCTGCATGGACCTACTTTAGCTAATTGCTCCCACTTCAATATGTATCCAGATTGAGACTCAGAGTCATCTGGATCGGTGTAAAAGCTTGCATTGACATAACCCTTTATGACGAACTCTTTATCACCCCCATAACCGAGAAACATTTCCTTAGTCCTCACCAAGGATAATTTTGACCATTGTCCAGTGATCTACTCCTAGATCACTATTGTACCCCCTTGCCAAACTCATGGCAAGGTACACAATAGGTCTGGTACACAGCATAGCATACTTTATAGAACCTAGACTGAGGCATAGGGAATGACTTTCATCTTCTATTTCTGCCGTGGTCAGGCTTTGAGTCTTACTCAATTTCACACCTTGTAACACAGGCAAGAACTCTTTCTTTGACTGTTCCATTTTGAACTACTTCAAAAATCTTATCAAGGTATGTACTCATTGAAAAAACTTATCAAGCGTATTAATCTATCTCTATAGATCTTGACGCTCAATATGTAAGCAGCTTCACTGAGGTCTTTCTTTGAAAAACTCCTTTCAAACACTCCTTTATGCTTTGCAGAATAATTTTACATTATTTCGATCAACAATATGTCATTCACATATACTTATCAGAAATGTTGTAGTGCTCCCACTCACTTTTTTTAAATACACGCTTCTCCAAAAGTCTGTATAAAACCATATGCTTTGATCACACTATCAAAACGTTTATTCCAACTCCGAGAGGCTTGCACCAGTCCATAAATGGATCACTGGAGCATGCACACTTTGTTAGCTCCTTTAGGATTGACAAAACCTTCTGGTTGCATCATATACAACTCTTCTTTAAGAAACCCATTAAGGAATGCAGTTTTGACATCCATTTGCCAGATTTCATAAAATGTGGCAATTGCTAACATGATTCGGATAGACTTAAGCATCGCTACAGTTGAGAAAATCTCATTGTAGTCAACACCTTGAACTTGTCGAAAACCTTTTTGCGACAAGTCGAGCTTTGTAGATAGTAACACTACTATCAACGTCCGTCTTCCTCTTGAAGATCCATTTATTTTCTATGGCTTGCCGATCATCGGGCAAGTCCACCAAAGTCCACACTTTGTTCTCATACATGGATCCCATCTCAGATTTCATGGCCTCAGCCATTTCGCGGAATCTGGCTCATCATCGCTTCCTCATAGTTCGTAGGTTCATCATGGTCTAGTAACATGACTTCAGAACAGGATTACCATACCACTCTGGTGACGTACTGTACTTTGGAAGACCTACGAGGTTCTGTAGTAACTTGATCTGAAGTTTCATGATCATCATCATTAGCTTCCTCACTAATTGGTGTAGGAATCACTAGAACTGATTTCAGTGATGAACTATTTTCCAATTTGGGAGAAGGTACTATTACCTCATCAAGTTCTACTTTTCTCCCACTCACTTCTTTCGAGAGAAACTTCTTCTCTAGAAAGGATCCATTCTTGGCAACGAATGTCTTGCCTTCGGATCTGTGATAGAAGGTGTACCCAACAGTTTCCTTTGGGTATCCTATGAAGACACATTTCTCTGATTTGGGTTCGAGCTTATCAGGTTGAAACTTTTTTACATAAGCATCACAACTCCAAACTTTAAGAAACGATATCTTAGGTTTATTGCTAATCCATAGTTCATACGGTGTCGTCTCAATGGATTTAGACGGTGCCCTATTTAATGTGAATGCAGCTATCTCTAATGCATAACCCCAAAATGATATTGGTAAATCGGTAAGAGACATCATTGATCGCACCATATCAAATAAAGTGCGGTTATGACGTTCGGACACACCGTTACACTGTGGTGTTCCAGGTGGCATGAGTTTGTGAAACTATTCACATTATTTTAACTAAAGGCCAAACTCATAACTCAAATATTCATCTCCACGATCAGATCGCAGAAACTTTATTTCTTGTTACAATGATTTTCCACTTCACTCTAAAATTCTTTAAACCTTTCAACTATTTCAGACTTATGTTTCATTCAAGTAGATATACCCATATCTGCTCAAATCATCTGTGAAGGTCCGAAAATAATGATACCCGCCACGAGCCTTAATACTCATTGGTCCTGCATACATCAGTATGTATTATTTCCAACAAGTCAGTAGCTTGTTCCATTGTTCTGAAGAACGGAGTTTTAGTCATCTTGCCCAAAAGGCACGGTTCGCAAGCATCAAATGATTCATAACCAAGTGATTCCAAAAATCCATCTTTATGGAGTTTCTTCATGCGCTTTACATCGATATGACCCAAACGGCAGTGCCACAAATAAGTTGCACTATCATTATTAACTTTGCATCTTTTGGCATCAATATTATGAATATGTGTATCACTACGATCAAGATCCAACAAACTATTTTCATTGGGTGTATGACCACTGAAGGTTCTATTCATGTAAACAGAAAAACAATTATTCTATGACTTTAAATGAATAACCATATTGCAATAAACATGATCAAATCATATTCATGCTCAACGCAAATGCCAAATAATATTTATTTAGGTTTAACACTAATCTCGAAAGTATAGGGAGTGTGTGATGATGATCATATCAATCTTGGGACTACTTCCAACACTCATCGCCTCTTCCCCTCAACTAGTCTCTGTTTATTATGTAACTCCTGTTTCGAGTTACTAATCTTAGCAACCGAACAAGTATCAAATACTCAGGGGCTACTATAAACCCTAGTAAGGCACACATTAATAACCTATATATCAAATATACCCTTGTTCACTTTGCATCCTTCTTATCCACCAAATATTCACGGATTTCCGTTTCCAGTGACCATTTCCTTTGCAGTTTAAGCACTCAGTTTCAGGCTTTGGTCTAGCTTCGGGCTTCTTCGCGGGAGTGACAACTTGCTTGTCATTCTACTTGAAGTTCCCTTTCTTTCCCTTTGCCCTTTTCTTGAAACTAGTGGTCTTGTCAATCATCAACACTTGATGCTCTTTCTTGATTTATACCTTCGTTGATTTCAACATCGTGAAGAGCTCGGGAATCGTTTTCGTCATCCCTTGCATACTATAGTTCATCACAAAGTTCTATGAACTTGGTGATGGTGACTAGAGAACTCTGTCAATCACTATCTTATCTGGAACATTAACTTCCACTTGATTCAAGCGATTGTAGTACCCAGACAATCTGAGCACATGCTCACTAGTTGAGCAATTCTCCTCCATCTTTTAGCTATAGAACTTGTTGGAGACTTCATATCTCTCAACTCGGGTATTTGCTTGAAATATTAACTTCAACTCCTGGAACATCTCGTATGGCCCATGACGTTCAAAACGTCTTCGAAGTCCCGATTCTAAGCTGTTAAGCATGGTGCACTAAACTATCAAGTAGTCATCATATTGAGCTAGTAAAACGTTCATAACGTCTGCATCTGCTCCCGCAATAGGTCCATCACCTAGCAGTGCATCAAGGACATAATTCTTCTATGCAGCAACGAGGACAATCCTCAGATCACGGATCCAATCTGCATCATTACTACTACATCTTTCAACATAGTTTTCTCTAGGAACATATCAAAATAAACATATGAAAGCAACAACGCGAGCTATTGATCTATAACATAATTTGCAAAATACTACCAGGACTAAGTTCATGATAAATTTAAGTTCAATTAATCATATTACTTAAGAACTCCCACTTAGATAGACATCTCTCTAACCATAACCGATCATCACGTGAAATGGAGTAGTTTTCAATGGTGAACATCACTATGTTGATCATATCTACTATATGATTCACACTCGACCTTTCGGTCTCAGTGTTCCGAGGCCATATCTGCATATGCTAGGCTCGTCAAGTTTAACCTGAGTATTCTTCGTGTGCAAAACTGGCTTGCACCTGTTGTAGATGGACGTAGAGCTTATCACACCCGATCATCACATGGTGTCTGGGCACGACGAACTTTGGCAATGGTGCATACTCAGGGAGAACACTTTTATCTTGAAATTTAGTGAGAGATCAGATTATAGTGCTACCATCAATCAAAGCAAGATAAGATGCATAAAAGATAAAAATCACATGCAATCAATATAAGTGATATGATATGGCCATCGTCATCTTGTGCCTGTGATCTCCATCTCTGAAGCACCGTCATGATCGCCATTGTCACCGGCGCGACACCTTGATCTCCATCGTAGCATCATTGTCTTCTCGCCATCTATTGCTTCTACGACTATCGCTACCGCTTAGAGATAAAGTAAAGCAATTACAGGGTGATTGCATTGCATACAATAAAGCGACAACCATATGGCTCTTACCAGTTGTCGATAACTTGGTTACAAAACATGATCATCTCATACAATAAAACATAGCATCATGCCTTGACCATATCACATCACAACATTCCCTGCAAAAACAAGTTAGACGTCCTCTACTTTGTTGTTGCAAGTTTTACGTGGCTGCTACGGGCTGAGCAAGAACCATTCTTCCCTACGCATCAAAACCACAATGATAGTTCGTCAAGTTAGTGTTGTTTTAACCTTCTCAAGGACCGGGCGTAGCCACACTCGGTTCAACTAAAGTTGGAGAAACTGACACCTGCTAGTCACCTGTGTGCAAAGCACGGCGGTAAAACCAGTCTCGTGTAAGTGTACGGGTAATATCGGCCTGGGCCGCTTCATCCAACAATACCGCCGAACCAAAGTATGACATGATGGTAAGCAGTATGACTTGTATCGCCCACAACTCACTTGTGTTCTACTCGTGCATATAACATCTATGCATAAAACCAGGCCCGGATGCCACTGTTGGGGAATGTAGTAATTTCAAAAAAATTCCTACACACACACAAGATCATGGTGATGCATAGCAATGAGAGGGGAGAGTGTGTCCACGTACCCTCGTAGACCGAAAGCGGAAGCGTTAGCACAACGCGGTTGATGTAGTCGTACGTTCTTCACGATCCGACCGATCAAGTACCAAACACACGACACCTCCGAGTTCTGCACACGTCCAACTCAATGACGTCCCTCGAACTCCGATCCAGCCGAGCTTTGAGGGAGAGTTCCGTCAGCACGACGACGTGGTGACGATGATGATGTTCTACTGACGCAGGGCTTCGCCTAAGCACCGCTACGATATTATTGAGTTGGATTATGGTGGAGGGGGCATCGACACGGCTAAGAGATCCAAGGGATCAATTGTTGTGTCTAGAGGTGCCCCCCTACCCCCATATATAAAGGAGCAAGGGGGGAGGCCGGCCAGCCTTGGGGCGCACCAAGGAGGGGAGGAGTCCTCCTCCTAGTTGGAGTAGGATCCCCTCTTTCCTAGTCCAACTAGGAAAGGAAGGGGGAACGAAGGAGAGGGAAAGGAGAAGGAAAGGGGGGGCGCCCCCCCCCTAGTCCAATTCGGACCCCCAACAGGAAGGGGCCGCAGCTGCCCCATTGTGGGCTGCCTTCCCTCTTCCCTATGGCCCATGTAGGCCCAATAGTTCCCCCGGGGTTTCCGATAACCCCCCAGCACTCCGATAAATACCCGAATCACGCGGAACCTTTCCGATGTTCGAATATAGCCGTCCAATATATCGATCTTTACGTCTCGACCATTTCGAGACTCCTCGTCATGTCCCCGATCTCATCCGGGACTCCAAACTACCTTCGGTATATCAAAACACATAAAGTCATAATATAACCATCATCGAACTTTAAGCGTGCGGACCCTACGGGTTCGAGAACTATGTAGACATGACCGAGACACGTCTCCGGTCCATAACCAATAGTGGAACCTGGATGCTCATATTGGCTCCCACATATTCTACGAAGAACTTTATCAGTCAAACTGGCATAACAGTATGTTGTTCCCTTTGTCATCGGTATATTACTTGCCCGAGATTCGATCATCTGTATCTCAATACATAGTCCAATTTCGTTACCGGGCAAGTCTCTTTACTTGTTCCGTAATACATCATCATGTAACTAACTCATTAGTTACAATGCTTGCAAGGCTTACAGTGATGTGCATTACCGAGTGGGCCCAGAGATACCTCACCGACAATCTGAATGAAAAATCTTAATCTCAAAATACGCCAACCCAACAAGTACCTTCGAGACACCTGTAGATCACCTTTATAATCACCCAGTTACGTTGTGACGTTTGGTAGCACACAAAGTGTTCCTCCTGTAAACGGGAGTTGCATAATCTCATAGTTATAGGAACATGTATAAGTCATGAAGAAAGCAATAACAACATATTAAATGATCAAGTGCTAAGCTAACGGAATGGGTCAAGCCAATCACATCATTATCCTAATGATGTGATTCCGTTAATCAAATGACAACTCATGTCTATGGTTAGGAAACTTAACCATCTTTGATTAACGAGCTAGTCTAGTAGAGGCATACTAGGGAAACTATGTTTTGTCCATGTATTCACACATGTACTAAATTTCCTGTTAATACAATTCTAGCAAGAATAATAAACATTTATCATGAAATAAGGTAATATAAATAACAACTTTATTATTGCCTCTAGGGCATATTTCCTTCTAGTCCTTCATGGGCGATAGCCATGGTGTGGTACACAAGGTTGCTTCTTCATGGACCCTTTGTGGGTGGAGCCCTCTGTGGACTCGCACAGCTGTTATCCTTCATGGGTTGAAGTCTCCATCAACGTGGACGTACCATATCACCACCTATCGGAACCACGCCAAAAATCTTCGTGTCTCCATTGCGCTTGCAAACTCCAATCCCATCCCTTTACTTTATTGCAACTTGCATGCTTTATTCTTTCCACTGCATATACTCTTGCCATGCTTGCTTGAACTGTATTGTGAATGCTTGAACTTGTGTTAAAACTCAACCTTAACTTGAAGAATTTAAAAAACAGCCACTTTTGCTTGTTGAGAGTCTAATCACCCCCCCCTCTAGACCCCTCTTCTCAATCCTCTCAATTGGTATCAGGGCATTCGTCTCCATTGCTTTGGTTTAATCACCATTGGAGGAAGATGGATTAGTCTATATCGGGAGTATTAGACGTAGAGTGCCTATGCTTGATGGGGAGTTCTATAGTTCTAGGAAGAATGAGATGCTTGAGATTTTCAATGAATATGATTTGAACAAGTATATACTAGACCTTATGTGCCTCCTATTTATCCTTTGCATCCTGCCCCCGACGAGTATCTTGAGATGGTTTGCAATCTTAGAACTATTGATCTTATCATTACATGTTTGCCTAGAAATTTGCTTCTGTGCTTGCCTACTTCTGAATGCGCATATACTATATGGAAATATCTTGAGGAATGCTTTCCGAATTATTCCTTGAAAAATCTAGATGAGATTCTTCAAAAGTCTATTGCTTTCCATAAAATGAAGCCTAGAGATCCCAAGTTTGATTAATGTCTATTTGAGCTCTGTGACCTTATGCATGCTAAAGGAAATGTTAGACTCATTAGTGGGATCATTTCACAAACAATTAGAATTCATAAACTTGCACATTCATTACTGCAGGATGATGCTAACGCGACACTACGATCAGAGACCCTTCGACGAAACTATGTGCGATGCAATAATCACAAACGATGGTGTAAAAAAACCCATCAAAAAGGTGCAAAACATTTGCGGTGAAGGATGCATCAAACACGGTTCAGATTTTGGTTGCGTGTGCGATGCAGGGCATATTGTTCAGTTAAATTAACTGTTTGTGATGAGGAGGAACAAAAGAAACGGGCTGCCAGATGAAGGTGTGTGCGATATGCAGCATACGTTTCACTCGGATGAACTGTTTGTGATTAGGCAACACAAAAGAAACGGTCAGTCAGATCAAGGTGTGTGCGATATACGGCATGCGGCTCACTCGGATGAATTTTTTGCGTTGAGACAAGAGAACAAAAATGGTTCAATATAACAAGATGTGTGTGATACGCGGCAAACAGGTCTGTAAACAGAAATGTATGCGAAGACTGATAATAACACAGACGATTGCATCTAATAAGACGTATCTGATATGCTCTGTCTACACAACATGTATTGGCCATTGGGGAACGGGCGGTCATCCGGATACGCCATAAGGATGCAAAGAGGCATCCTATATCAGCAAGGACTAGTTGTTCCACCAGTAGCTCATGTAAGAGAACTCTCAAGTTAAGTGTGCTCAGGCTGGAGCAGCCATCGGATGGGTGACTGGATGGGAAATTGTGTTGATGTTAAATTAACTGATAGGATGGGTCATATCTGTCAAATTAAATGACTGATATGACCCATCCCATGAGTTAATTTAACCTCAAGGTCCTTGTTTTTTATTTTTATTTTATTTTTTAACACATGTTAAAGAAGGTCTACCGCATTACTTTTTGACAATATGTATACATGGCATACAGTTGATCCATCCGACCTGTTTGTGATGGAATAAGCCGTGTGTGTTGTGGGCAAACACTTGCGAGTGTACAACTATTTCCGATTGATGAATTCATCACTGACGGGTTCCCTAGTGTGGTCCGTGTACATCTCATCATCATCTACTTCTTGTGCTAGCTCGATATTCCTTATATGCTAAGTTTCCATTAATTGATGGGTTTTATGAACACGCCACCGTTTCCCGCCATTTCCTCACCTGTTTCCCGCCACCCAGCGATATTGGGCATAAACCTAGGCACGGCGCGATGCACGGAGGCAAGAAGCGCAGCCTGTAGCACATCCACCTTTTCCAAGCATGCCAACCCACCAAAGCGCCACCTCTGCCATCAACCTCGTCGATGAGGAAAACCAGAAAGCACCACGGCCCGTCGAGGTCGCGGAGCTCCCCGGCAACATGATGGACGATGTTGTGATGTGCGTCATCGCCAGGGTTGAGCAGACCCTTGGAGCATATGTAACACCCCAAAAATTTAAACATGTTTTTCTTATTAAAATTTTTCCAGGAAATTAAATTTTCATTTTTCTGGATTTATTTTTGATCTCAGAACCTCTCTTTTCTTCTAAGTTGTGGAGTTTTCACCCAAGTAAAAACTTTTGAATTATTATTGGACTTGTTTACCCTCTCAAATAAAAAAATTCTTTTATCAGTGAGATTATTTATATAATTATTTCCCCCCTGAGCTTTATGTCTCTAAAATGGTTTTTCATAAGTTTTAGGGTTCCATTTGCACTGCAACCCTTTGATAAATTTATTTAAAAATCCCACCAAAATTTGGGGATGACATATGATGTCCCTAAATCACTTCTAGGCAAAAATATCATTTGGTCATTTGGAGATTTTGAGCTTTACCCCTAGTTTTCAAATCTGGTCCAATTTCACTTTTGCACTAGAACCTATTTAAATATTCATTTAAAACTTCCACCAAAATTAGGGGATGTCAGTGGGAGTATATTATTCATCTTTATGCAAAAACCCATTGATGTTCTTTGAAAAATTTGAGTAAATCATCCTCATCTTCATTCTGGTTCAACTTGGTGATTTGTACTGCAACCATATTTTTGCTTGCCCTTTTTCCCTTGATTCTTTCTCCTACTTGTAGACCACCCTACCAAACCCTTAAGTCCAGGAGAGTGGACCCATTGGACGATTTTTAGTGCAAGCAATGATGCCATTTACCTTCTTTCCAGAACAGAAGATTTGCAAAACTTGCACTAGCAAGTTTTTGGTTTTGCCCAAATGACCTTGCCACCATCACCTACACCTAAAGAGACACTAGCCTGGAGAGTTTGGCCACCCCAAGAAGTGCCTAGGTGCATGTGGCATTCTGTCAAGCACCTTGTGTGCATGGTCAGATTTGACATGAGTTTTAGTTTGCACACTGGACCTACTTGCTTTGCCTAACCACCATGTCCACTAAGCCTCTAGACTACCCTAACCTAATCCTGTTAAACCCCAGCTCCACCCTAGCCTCCTAGCAAGCCCTGGTATTTCGCCGAACACCTAGTGGGCATGCTCTGGGCGCGGCCAATGCGCGCATTTTGCACGTGCGTGCACCCGAGCCGCCGCGTTCGCTTGCCCCACGCCCCCGGCCTTTGCTCGCCTGCAGAGCCACACCCCGACCTCATCCACTCACCAGAACACGTCAGCTCGTCCCTGGGGCTGCACAGCACCGCCATCAGGTCGGCCACTGCGGCTAGCGGCCGGCCACAGTGGGCTCCTACCCTGGACGGCGCCGCCCGAGCCACCCCAGCGCGCCAGCTGCCCTCGGGAGCAGACTGTGCTCATCCACAAGCTTGTCCGCAAGCACCCGTCGCTGCCCCAATGCCCTCCAAGCTACAGAACGGCGGTCGCCGACGATCCTATCCACGGCCGCCGCGAACCGACCTAGCCACGCTATAAGTAGGGGCCCCGAGCTCATCCAGCCACTCAGGCAGCCTCAGGCCATCCACCCGAAGCCCCCACAGCCAGTAATCATCAGGGGGAAGCCTTCTCCCCCGTCTCTGGCTAGCTCGGCCGCCGCCACGTCCCAGTCCCGTTCGTTGCAACCAGGGCCTCCCCTGCCCATCCGACACCACCACCCGACTCCCATGGATCGTGTGGAGCCGCCCAAACCCTCAGCCATGATCGGAAGCCACCATAGCCCAAATCCCCAATCGTGCCCGAAGCCATCTCTGCCGCGAAGCTCACCGTCGGTGACCCCCTCCACCCCTACCAAACGAGCGACTACCGGGAGGACCGCCCTGGACTAGCGGATCCATCCCTGCCCTCGGATGCCGTCGAGGAGCCGTCATTTGCCGGCGAAGATCGCCAGAGCTCCGCCTCCATTCGGCCAAAGGAGAGGAAGGCGGGGGATGACTTGTCAAACCTGACCAGTGGGCCCCTTGGACCCACTGGCAGTGACCCACGCCGGTCCACGTGGTTTAAGTGGAAGCGCAAAAGCAAAGTACGCCTTCGACGTGTTCAGTTTTCGAAACGTTTTTCTTTTTTTCTGTTTTATTTTAAAAACAGAATTTGACCAAAACTTTGACTGGCTATATCTTTTCAAATAAAACTCCAAATGAGTTGATTCTATTTCCTACCTCTGTCAAATTTAGTCTAGTTTATTTTAAGATTTAATTGAAAATTTTCAGACAAATTTTTTTCACTATTTTGAAACTATGTTTTAATTTGAATAATTTCAAAAATAGGTTTTGAAGGAGAAGTCAACTTTCAAAAGGCACACCCCACTTGCATACTCTTGAAGGCAAGCATTCTGAACCCTGGCATAATATTTTGTGTGTTGGTTGGCACGATTATAACACCACCTTAATACGGAGAACTCGTTATTTTATGTGGTGATACGGTCATTTGCAGGAATGCATATTGGAGATTTCCTTGCTTTTGGAAATGGATATACTTGTGATGGTAATCGTCCTCGTATGCCTCGCATGCATGCCGGAAAGAAATCCGGGAAAGCCTCTGCCTTGGTTAGGCGTGAGCTTGTTTCTGGTCTTCGTCGGGACGGTTATGTCCGGTATGGCATAGTAAGGTATAATGAGTGGTGATTTTATTGGTTGAAATATATTTGTTATACATATCATGCAGGGAATTTTTAAGCCTCCTGAGTTGATCGTAGATTGAGTCTTGTTCCAGTAACCCCCATACTTGTTTCGTACTACCACTTGTCCCTGCCGCAGGTAGGGTACGGTTCAGTAAGTTGTCGATCCCTCCCTAGCACACACCGTACAGAGAGGCCATGGTGGAAGATACCGGTTGCATCCGGTAGGCAGGCCACCTGGTCCGGGGCATGGGTGTTTCCGGTTGGGACCGAGAGGGGGGCACCCCTTAGAGCACGCGATATAAATTTGATCCCATGCTATCCGAGGTTGTAGCCTCCCCACCTAGAGTTTTGCTTGACAGGTGTCGTGGGTGATTCCAGACACCGGTAAGTTAAGCTGGTGTGTGCAAGTCAGGTATGTTTTCAATTAAAAGACCGTAGACGGAATTAGTCTCGATGGACTAAAGGAATCCGTTACTCGTGGGTAAAGAGTACACCCTCTGCAGAGATTACATATATTCGAATAGCCGTGTCCATGGTTAAGGACTACAGTCTGGTTTGGGTCAAGTGTCGGTCTTAGTGTCGGTCTTCGGAGGAGAAACTACTAAACCAGAACATGGATCAAGACGAGTGACTTATGATGATTATGATTATTATTATTATGGACTAACCCCTTTATATTATTTGAAGTATTGAGTATCCCTGGGACGGTTCTACCTCCTGGATATTCACTGTGAATGTTTTCTTATAAGCCCTTTATGTGGTGTCGCTCAGACGCCCGACTGTGGCATGCTTGTTATTTATTTACTTTATAAGCCCTTTATGTGGTGTCGCACAGACGCCCGACTGTGGCATGCTTGTTACTTATTTCATTTATAAGCCCTTTATGTGGTGTCGCGCAGACGCCCGACTGTGGCATGTTTGTTACTTATCTCACTTATAAGCCCTTTTTGTGGTGTCACTCAAATGCCCGACTGAGGCATGCCTTATATTATTGTCCTTTCGAGGCGTCGCTTCAGACACCCAATCGGTGCATTTTTATTTCTACTCCATTATTGCATATTCATGTTGCATATAGATAACCTGCATGCATGCAGCAAGGATTTTATTTTATGACTGACGTTGTGATCATAAAGTATTTCAAAGCATGATTATCATTTTGTTATATTATACCCGTGTTCATAATGTTTGTGTGTACATTCAAAGTACTCATTGGCTTGTCCCTGGCTATTGTCTTGGCCAGATTTCTTGCATGGAGAGGAGCGTTGCGATGACAGCCCCGGAACCTAAGCAACGGTGATAGTAGCCTCTCGAAGATAGGAGTTAACCTGGTCAGCTGTTCCTGTGGGAAATGGA
The DNA here is from genome assembly GCF_018294505.1 of Triticum aestivum. Classification (NCBI taxonomy): domain Eukaryota; kingdom Viridiplantae; phylum Streptophyta; class Magnoliopsida; order Poales; family Poaceae; genus Triticum; species Triticum aestivum. Next base: position 179,364,732 of record NC_057807.1, on the reverse strand, counting down.
GTCCCCTAAACGCTGATGATCCACAAATCGCTTCCGCTATCAACCACTAGAAACCATTTGTTGTACTCATAGGCCAGAATGGTCTTGTACTACATATTTTGTACTTTTGCTTGGAATTTCCGTATCAAGTTGGTGCCTCATCAGCTAACAGTAATCCTGGGGCTGGTGAGCACAAGGGCCATTTTCTGGAAGTTAATATCCCGAAAAAACCGGTCCTGACAGCATAGCGCTTGAGCGCCGCAGATCAAGATAGGCATGTAAGCGCCGAGAGGCTGCAGCTCGCCACACAACATGATCAATGGCGCGCCTCAGAACAAGCTAGGTGCGTCCGCGCCGATAGGCTGCAGCTCGCCGCACGGCGAGACCGTTGGAGCGCCGCAGAGCGAGAGGCGTGGCGTGCCGCACAACAAGAGCGGATCCATCGGCGTTTGTCTGTTGTTGTCAGGGCGTCGCAACTGGGTACACATCCCGCCAGTCCCCCCATTCCTCGCCAGGAGTGGGTGCAGGCCCTCTGCACCATACTTGCACCAGAGGCCGGCCACGCCATACTTGCACCGAACACCCATCGCGCCATTCGCATGGGTCGCGTCATTCGCCTTGTCTGCGGCCCTCTCGATGCCAACACGCTGGTCGGTAGGTTCGACCGCCTCCTTGGCCTAGGTGTCCACCTGGGTGCAGTAGAGGAACATGGCCGTCGCATCCTCGAGGTGGTGACCCCCGTTGAAATAGCCAACTTGGAGCTCGAGATTGCACTCAAGATGTACCGCGAGCGTGTCGACCGCTTGGACGAACGCCTGCACGAGTTTAGGCAGAGCCAAGATGTACCGTAGGCAAGGGCTGCTGGTCATGGTCTCATGGACGCGTTTTATTTTGTTGAGTCGTTTCGACGTGGATACCTATGTGTTCACATCAATCATAGTATTGCTCTGTTTATTACTCTATTTCAATGTGTGTACTCTGTTGTCTGTTCTTATATGTTCTGTTTCAATGTGTGTTTATATGCTTTCCATTTGTATATGTGGATGATAACAGATATATTCAAATTAGTATATAAAAACAGATAGAAAATGGTCATAATATATGTAATATTAATTGTTCATTAGCTCATCATAGAATATATAACATCATCACATATACGTGATGATACTTAACTACTAAGTACAATGCATAAAATTGAAACCGAACAATACTAAAACTAATAATCCCTCCTGGGGTGAGTATTCCGGCAACCCCTCACCAACAGCTCCCTAGTGCGCGGCGTCTTCCCAGCACGGAGGAGTACTCCGCCTCCTCCGCCTTGCAGCACTTGACGTACCGATCCGCCTCTTGCAAGCAGACGAGCGAGAACGATCTTGCCATTTCATTGGGCTCCCACAGGAGCTCCTCGTCGGTGGCACACTAGAGCTTATCGGCCCAGCTCCACACAGCGACGAGGCACCTAGCGCCTTCGGCCTTCCTCGCGAAGTACTCGTCTTTCTACACCTCATCCGCACGATGACGCGCTCGCCCCCAAAGCTCTGTCGCCTCCTTTTTCCAGGAAGCATCACGGGCTTCACAGGCCGCCTGGTACCTGCATCCTCCTCCGCCATCTCCTTGAAAGCCACTTCCCTGGCTTTCTCATCCGGCGGTAGCAAGTTCCAAAGAAAAGATCATACTAGCCCCAAAACCAATCCAAAGTTGGGGGGTCCGGCACAACCTCGTCTGGCGGCGGGTAGGGGTCCTTGTCGCTGCTCGTCGAGTGAGCATCGTCGGGGGGCGGCGACTCCTTGTTGGCGCGTGGGCAGATCGGCGGTTCCATGGCAAAGATTTGAGAGAGAGAGAGAGAGAGAGAGAGAGAGCAAGGGGAGGATGTAGATGAGAATGCAGGCAGGATGACGTGAGCAAGGTAGTATTTATTAGCGGCCGGAATCTAGATCGACAGGAACAGCAGACACGTCGGTCGCTAGAATTTACGAGTACTGTAGTTTGAATTACACACGATTCCTGCAGCAAAATCCGTGTGTGAACATAATAGCTGCCGGTTCCCGATGCATAACCGTGTCTAATTAATAACGCCCGCCACTCACCTTCCAAACCTCTAGGCGCGAAATAGAGTGCCAATCGTGTGGGGGCCGGTTGTCTTGCCAGATTTTACATTTTCTTTTTAGAACACTAGATATTTACATGGTTTGATGATTTTTTAACTCGCACACAAGTACACAAATATGATTTTTCAAACCGTTGTGGTTAGCCGTTGCATGTAGATGTAGTTCATATTTGAATTACAGTCATTAGATGGCTAGAAAATCACTTGAATGTCTTCAAAAGGTCAAGTGACCACTAAAATTTTCCAAATTTTCACATGACAGTTGCATTAGTGCACGTTACATGTAGAAAAAAATTGAAGGCCGTAAGAGGAAGTTATCTACCGTTCGTCATCAAACATGCATTATTCCCTCTCGGAACCACGAGCCTTCTAGTGAGTTGCTCCAGTTTGTGAGGGGTGTGTGTCCAAACTTTCGTCAAACAGGCCAATTATTTTACCACATCATGTTGGTGGCATGACATTACATCAAGCAAGGTTTCATGTTTTTCTGATCATTTTTTAATTTTTTGGAATTAAAATGCCATGGCACTCCATGCATGTGTCTATGCCATGAGACCAATATGTTTGAAAATTCCTTCTAATTTACTACACATGGAATTAACTCGCAACAAGTACACAAATATGATTTTTCAAACCGTTATGGTTAGCCGTTGCATGTAGATGTAGTTCAAAAGGTCAAATGACCCTTGAAATTTTCCAAAGGTCAAATGACCCTTGAAATTTTCCAAATTTTCACATGATAGTTGTATTAGTGCACGTTACACGTAGAAAAATTTGAAGGCCGTAAGAGGAAGCTATCTCCCGTTCGTCATCAAACATGCATTGTTTCATGTCGGAACCATGAGCCTTCTAGTGAGTTGCTCCTGTTTGTGAGGGGTGTGTGTCCAAACTTTCGTCAAACAGGCCAATTTTTTTACCACATCAACTTGGTGGCATGGAATTACATGAAGCAAGGTTTCATGTTTTTCTGATCATTTTTTAACTTTTTGGAATTAAAATGCTATGCCACTCCATGCATGTGTCCATGCCGTGAGACCAATATGTTTGAAAATTCCTTCTAATTTACTGCACATGGAATTAACTCGCACACAAGGACACAAATATGATTTTTCAAACTGTTATGGTTAGCCATTGCATGTAGATGTAGTTCAAATTTGAATTACGGTCATTGAATGGCTAGAAAATCACTTAAATGTCTTCAAAAGGTCAAATGACCCCTGAAATTTTCCAAATTTTCACATGACAGTTGTATTAGTGCATGTTCCACGTCAAATTTTTTTGAAGGTTGTAAGAGCAAGCTATCTCCCGTTCGTCATCAAACATGCATTGTTCCCTCTCGGAACCATGAGCCTTCTAGTGAGTTGCTCCGGTTTGTGAGGGGTGTGTGTGTCCAAACTTTCGTCAAATAGGCTAATTGTTTACCACATCATCTTGGTAGCATGACATTACATCAAGCAAGATTTCATGTTTTTCTCATCAGTTTTTATTTTTTGGAATTAAAATGCCATGGCACTCCATGAACGTGTCCATGTCGTGAGAAATATGTTTCAAAATTCCTTCTAATTTACTCCACATGGAATTAACTCTCACACAAGTACAAAATATGATTTTTCAAACCGTTATGTTTAGCAATTGCATGTAGATGTAGTTCAAATTTGAATTACGTTCACTAAATGGCTAGAAAATCACTTAAATGTCTTCAAAAGGTGAAACGACCCTTGAAATTTTCCAAATTTTCACATGACAGCTGTATTAGTTCACATTACACGTAGAAACTTTTTGAAGGCCGTAAGAGGAAGCTATCTCCCATCCGTCATCAAACATGCATTGTTCCCTCTCGGAACCACGAGTTATAGTGAGTTGCTTTGGTTTGTGAGGGGTGTGTGTCCAAACTTTCGTCAAACAGACCAATTTTTTTACCACATCATCTTGGTGGCATGACATTACATCAAGCAAGGTTTCATGTTTTCTGATCATTTTTTAATCTTTTGGAATTTAAATACGATGGCACTCCATGCTTAATTGTGTCATAGCATGAGACCAATATGTTCGAAAATTCCTTCTAATTTACTACACATGGAATTAACTCGCACTAAGTACACAAATATGATTTTTCAAACTGTTATGGTTAGCCGTTGCATGCACATATAGTTCTAATTTGAATTACGGTCATTAAATGGCTAGAAATTCACGTAAATGTCTTCAAAACGTCAGATGACCCCTGAAATTTTCCAAATTTTCACATGACAATTGTATTAGTGCATGTTACATGTTGAAAAAATTGAAGGTCGTAAGAGGAAGCTATCTCCCGTTCGTCATCAAACATGCATTGTTCCCTCTCGGAACCACGAGCCTTCTAGTGAGTTGCTCCGATTTGTGCGGGATGTGTGTCCAAACTTTCGTTAAACAGGACAATTTTTTTACCACATCATCTTGGTAGCATGACATTACATCAAGCAAGGTTTCATGTTTTTCTGATCATTTTTTAATTTTTTGGAATTAAAATGCCATGGCACTCCATGCATGTGTCCATGCCGTGAGACCAATATGTTTGAAAATTCCTTTTAATCTGCTGCACATGGAATTAACTCGCACACAAGTACACAAATATGATTTTTCAAACCATTATGGTTAGCCGTTGCATGTACATGTAGTTCAAATTTGAATTATGGTCACTAAATGGCTAAAAAAATCAGTTAAACGTCTTTAAAAGGTCAACTGACGCCTGAAATTTTCCAAATTTTCACATACAATTGTATTAGTGCATGTTACATGTAGAAAAAATTTGAAGGCCGTAAGTGGAAGCTATCTGCCATTCGTCATCAAACATGCATTGTTCCCTCTCAGAACCACGAGACTTCTAGTGAGTTGCTCCGGTTTGTGAGGGGTGTGTGTCCAAACTTTCGTCAAAAATGCCAAATTTTTTACCACATCATCTTGGTGGCATGGCTTTACATCAACCAAGCTTTCATGTGTTTCTGATCTTTTTTTAATGTTTTGGAATTTAAATGCCATGGCACTCCATGCTTAATTGTGTCATATCGTTAGACCAATATGTTTGAAAATTCCTTCCAATTTACTGCACATGGAATTAAATCGCACACAAGTACACAAATATGACTTTTCAAATAGTTATGGTTAGCTGTTGCATGTACATGTAGTTCAAATTTCAGTTACGGTTATTAAATGGCTAGAAAATCACTTAAATGTCTTAAAAGGTCAAATGGCCCCTGAAATTTTCCAAAATTTGACATGGCAGTTGTATTAGTACTACAAATGTTCTCGTACATTTAAAACACGATCCGTGCCACTTTACTCCAAATTCGTCTTTCACAGCTGATAAAAATATCTATAACATCACACACAGTTGTTTTGTAGGAATCGTTTGCGATGAAAATTTCTGGGTCTATTTAAGTCTTCCTCCTTAAGCTTCACCAGCTCGTCTGCTCCAGTGCCGGCAACCCCCGAATCCACAAATCCTGATCCCCATTCCCGCACCCCCTTCTTGCAAAGATAACGCCATGGAAATGCTTTCTGAAGGCCAGTACGATGGGCGCCCCCCTCCCCCCTCGAGCGCCGCCGCCTGCGCCGAGAGCGCGGCCACCTACACCGAGAGTGCCGTCGCATCCTCGTTGAGCGCGGCCGCTTCCGCCGAGAGGGCATCTGCGGAAGCCAACAGGGCAGCTGCAGCAACTGAGACGGCTGAAGCTGCTGCTGTGACGGAGGCTGCAAATGCCAAGAGCGCTCGAGCTTTCGTCCGTGCCGCCGATGTCACCCTGGCACGGGTCGAGGCCATCCACGCCAAGATATTCCAGGCCACCTCGGAATCCAGCATGCAACCCATGTCCGAAAAGGCGGCGGTGGCCATGGAGCACCTGCTTCCTCATGAGGTCGCCGAGCGGGAGCTAGAGATGTAGGAGGTAGCTGAGATTGAGGAGCGTTGGGAGGAGGAGTTGCGCGTGGCCCAGGTCGAGGTAGAGAAGAGTCTGTCCGTTGAGGAATCGACGGTGGAGTACCAACGCGAGCTATGGCGCAGCCACTACTACGAGTACTACAACCTTGAGGGCAGCGCCATGGACGAGGACAAGGATGAGGATGTGGTTGACATCAGCAGGGGGGACGCAGAGTCCACCAATGCCGACATGTCGCCAGGATAAGTCATCGATGTCTCACCTCACACCGGCGATGCAAAGGCCGGCGCGACAGCGGATTTATTAAAATTATGCATACTTAGGCTTTGTTTTTAATGTTGGCCCTTTGTTAGAGTAATGTTTAAGTCAACTGGTTCTGTTTAATTACTAAAATTGCTCGATTTAGTAAGTATTGTCTATGTGTTGTACGCTCTTTTGTGTGCCAAAATTAGCAAGTGATGTTAAATTATGCAATGATGTACCCGAGGAAATTTCCACCAAAATTTGAATTATCAAACTCATCCCATGTGTGTAAAGCAGAAGAATTGTTTGCGATGCACACTATCGTTCAAAGTGAATGGTGTCCGGCGGCACCGCGCGCAAAGTTTTCCTCCACATTTTGAAATTTTTGGCCTACCGCCAAAATATCTACCCCCCCCCCCCCTTCCCCATCCCCTTTTCTCCCTGACCACAAGTCACATTTCCCCTGTTTCCCCCTTCCTTCCTTCCTTCCTAAGATATAGACGCTTCCTCGCTTGCTTCCTCGCTCTCGCCGTCTCGCATCCTACCACCGGGGTTGCCATGGTCTTCTTCAAATACCTATCCAGCGGTTCCTCCTCCGATGACGACTCCTTCAGCACCCAGGTATGCCTTTCTTCTCTCTCTCTCGGGCTATGACTTGGAATGAAGGGTTTTTACCCGACGGTCGATTTGAGTCATTTCTTCCTCTTGTAGTTCCCTAGGACCATTAGTTGCAATGAACGGAGCGGGGTGGCAAAAGATCTATCTGCTCGTTGTCACCATCAATCTCCATGCATTGAATTTGAATCTGTGGACAGTGGTAGGAAGTTTCTGGCATGTGCAGAGAAGGTTAGACCCTCTTTTGTTGTTATAAATCATTTGTTAGATGTGATTCAGACACTGTCACGGTCCCAACCCATTCATACCACACCTTCAACAAACGCATCCTAAGACAGTGTCACAGTTCGTACCTAGTATCTAAAAATGTTGTCATCTCATCAGCGGTGCCATTAGAAAATTATTTGGCACCGCTTCAGTAGTTTGTGGAGCCAACTTGTCCACACATCCGAGCAGCCAAGCAGTAAGATACTAAATCTTTATGGCACGAAGGAACTGGGCGTCAGAGCAACTAGGTGCTCTGGAGTTTGGGTCCCTGATTTTTTTCCCGCTACATTGGCTCGCCAATGCAGGGCACCGGTGCGATATGTAGCAACAGTTGTCTTTACACTAGTTTTGGCATACATTGTGGACGGCCTTAGTGCTATTAGTTCTATGTTACTAAATTTGTGCATGTACAAACCTGTTAGTATCAATTTGCTATCATCCAAACACTGTCGCTATGCTGTTGCAGTTATATTTACCTTCCTCTTAAAATGTTTAATTTGTTATTTATAGTACATGAGTAAGAACTTATAGCGTTGTTGTAATTAATTATAGCTTCTGATGTTTCAGAATTTGGTTGTTGTCTCAGTAGCACTTAATTCATTTGCACATTGATCTTTTTGCGAAGATATGTCATAATTAACCTATTTCTTCAGTTTTTCAAAATAAGTATTGGTGATTTTGTATGTTGCTATAAACCCATTTTCCCTACAATTGTTACTGGCCTATTTTTAAATATTATAGGATGAATGGAAGTGTTCTTACTTGGAGTGGGTTGATCAAGAGTGGCCACAGTCTTTAAAGATGTGCCTAGCAAAGCTCTGGAGCATGTATCAGGAAGAGAACAGAGGTAGGCTTAGAGAAAGTGTTGTCAATGCTGAAGAATATTTGAAGATGCGGGATAAAAAGAGGGAGGTGGAGAATGAGCTCAGATTGTTTAAATCAGACTTTGCTAAGATGGTGTTGGCGAAGGAGGAGGAACTTTCCTAGCTGGCCATTACAAAATAGGTTCTTACTGAACTAAAAGCAGAGGTGGATAAGGCGAGCCTGGATGATCTCGATTAGGGAAATGAATATATTGTTCTAATATTTTTCTTATGAAGTTGAACTATCTATATGATGCACTATGCTATTTTTCAGTAGCTATCGTACTATGATGTTAAAATATATCTATGTGCCTTATATGAAATTGGCAAACAATTGTTCGATATGAAATGTGAATTTGCGTAGTACTGGAATTACTAATTGTAAACTAATAAGCCTGCTAAATGGGTCATGGAACTTTGCAAACGGTTCTAGAAGTAAAAGCGCTTGTGATGGATAGCCCAATGCCACATAGTTTTCTTCATCAAATCGTGTGTGATGTAGTTGATAAAAGCAAAAGGTTAATCAAGGCAGAGCGTGTGTGATAGTTACACCAATCACACACGAGCCTATACATAAACCTATGTGGGATGTACATACGAACGGAGACGTTTTCCCTGGATTGACTGTGTGGGATGTACATACGAACGGAAACGTTTTCCCTGGATTGACTGTGTGGAAAGTACATACGAACGGAAACATTTTCCCTGGATTGACTGTTTGGGATGTACATCAGAATGAAAACGTACTCCTTGGATTGACTGTGTGTGATATACATACGAGCAGAATTTTTTTTCTGGGATTCACCATGTGGGATGTGCATACGAACGGAAACAATTGGGTTTCGATGCCTCGCTCGATCGCACACGAGCTCATTTTGCCCCAGCCTATGTGCTAGGAGGTCCTATCCCCGATGGTTTCTGGGTCGTGTGGGAAGGACCCCCCTATCGCCCACACTCACTTGGCGATGGTTCCAAATGCCGTCATGGAAAGGGGTTAAAAATTGTTTGTATAGCACCAACGCATACCAGTGATTGTCATGGTCATAAATCTAATGAATCACTTGCTCTAGGTGATGATCACTTACATGATGATGATATTGAGCATGCTTATTATGATGAAATTGAAGATAGTGACATTGACTTTGAAGAGACTATGAGAAATCTTAGTCTCATGGCCAACTTTCGTGACTACATGCCCGGAGGGAAAAATAGATTCTCGGTCATGGATGTACTAGTCATATGACCGGACATAAGGACATGATTCGTGAGCTTGCTAAAAATGATGGCCCACGCAAGTATGTAACTTTTGGAAATAACTCCAAGGGTAAGGTACTTGGCCTTGGTAAGGTAGCCATTTCCAATGTAGCTCTATCCAAAATGTTATGCTCGTTGAATCTCTTGGTTAGAATCTTCTTTTCGTATCTAGTCTAGCCGACTTTGGTTTCAATGTTCTATTTACTGAAGTAGATTGCCAAGAGTTTGGTAGATATAATCATAATATGGTCTTTACCGGTATTCGTAGAGGTGATCTATGCATTCTTGATTTCAGTAAGAGAGCCCAACCTCGTATTTGCTTAATTGCTAAATCTTCTAAAGGATGGTTATGGCATAGCAGGTTAGGTCATGTGTGCGTGCGAAATCATGATAAGCTTATTAAAGGTGATCATATCCTTGGTGTTAAAGATGTTATATTTGACAAGGATAGACTTTCCAGTGCTTGTCAAGCAGGAAAATAGGTTGGAGGAAGTCATCCCATGAAGAACATCATGACCACGAGAAGACCACTCAAGCAACTTCATATGGATCCTTTCGGTCCCAACGCCCACACGAGTCTCGGTGGTAACTCGTTCGGTTTGGTCATTCTTGACGACTTTTCAAGATTTACGTGGGTGTTCCTTTTCGATGACAAATCGCAGGTCCAAAAGAACTTCAAGAACTTTGCCAAGAAGGCCCAAAACCAATTTGAAGTGAAGATCAACAAGGTTCAGAGTGATAATGGAACATAGTTCAAGAACGCCAATGTGGATACCTTTCTTGATGAAGAAGGGATTTCAAATGAGTTCTCAACTCGTACACACCTCAACAAAATGGAGTTGTCGACAGGAAGAACCGGACACTTATTGAGATGGCGAGAATGATGCTTGATGAAGACAAGATTGTAACGCCCCGAGACTGATGCTTTAGAAGACTTCCATATTTTCGTGATCACCGTGTGTTTCTTTTGTGCTTGCTCTTTTATTTTTCCATTGCATCATGTCATCATGTCATCATGTCATTAACCTTTGCATCTCAACTCAAATAATAAATTGCATAGATCCTTGATCTATTTAAGTCGAGGGAATTCACATTGTGAGTTCTCTTTATAACATATCCTCCCAATATTTTAGGGAGCTACTATTAAATATTCCATTAACTTTGGAATCATGATAACACACTTACAATTTAATTCTCATGCCTTCCCTGCTTCAAGTTTGGTCCCCAAACTTTGTCGATAATTCTTTTGTCTCACATCCGAGCTCCTCCAAAACTCTCAACATTTTTGGACTCTTCTAAATCTTTGTCCTAGTTCAAACCATTTGAATTAAATTCAAATGGATTTGAATCTAAATCTTTCTATCATGCCACTTTTATTTTCCTGGATATAGCTCATTTTTGTGAGTTCGGGAAAATAATCCCCATGCCCAAACTCTCCTCCTAGCCTTTCTTTTCTTCTCTTTTTTCTGCTAAGAGATTAGAGAGAGGGAGAAGAGAGCCCAGCAGCCCAGTTAGGCCTCCAGCCAGGCCTCTGGCCACTTCCTTCTCTACCGGGCCGGCCTCTAAGGCCCAGCCGCGCCCCGCTGTTAACCCTAGCCCGACCATCACCCGATCCCCGTCCTCCTCGTTCACCACCTCGCGCCGCCACTCACACACACGCACATCACCAGGGAGAGCCCTGCTCGATCCCCTCCTCCCTCGATGCGCTGTCGCAGAGAGAGAGAGAGAGCAGCACCGCGCCCTCGTCTCGTTCCCCTCTGCCTCCTCCTTGTTGCCGGAGTCCGGTCGCTGCGACCAGGAGCGCCGCTGCCCTCAACCCACCTTGTCGTCGTCCATGGCCACGCCCTCGCCGCATCCCACCGTTCTCCATCGTCGCCGGGACCGCGTTATCCTCTGCTTCCTCTACGGTGACCAGGGGCCTCCTTCCCCTACGCGACTCCTTCCACCGCGACCAAGGTCGCTGCCTCCCCGTCGACCTTCCTCTCCTGCTTCGCCTCGCACGCGCCTCCTTCTACCGGCCATCCCCATGGCCTCGAGATCTTGCGCCGACATCCTCCTTCATCAGCTGCTCACGAGCACCTCCATCCCCATGGTGTTGCGACCCCGTCACTGTTCCCGTTGATGAGCGTCGCTCAAGGCCAGCTCCTCGCCTTTGCTTCAAACCAGGGGCCGACGCCCCCATCTCCCGTCGTCTTCGGGCCAAGCTGCCACTGTCGCTTCCTTCGACTGATGCTGCAGCCTCTTTGCCAAGGCCATCGCTGAGTTACCCCAGGACCCGTGGAGTCATGCACGGAAAAAAACCAAGTCCGAAGACTACCATGACCGTGTATCTCGCCCAGTACCACTACGGTTCCTCAAGACCGCCAAGTTCGACTACATGATGACACGTCAAGTACCTTGGAACGTCTACGACTACACGGACTCGCCAAGTACCACGATGACCGTGTACCACTACCGTCGACCCCGGAGACATCGAATGCGTCAAGTCCCTCTTCGAGACGTGTACCACTACTTCCACTAATTCCACTACCGTCGCCCCGAAGATGTTGGATTCGTCAAGTGCCTCTTCGAAACAAACGTGTACAACTACTTCCACTACGACCGTTGCGAGAACGTCTACTTCCTCTTCATTGTACCAAACTCGTTTCGCCCCGAAAACGCACACTTCAAAGGTATAACCGACGAGTCAACCGCCGAATGCTTTGTGTTGTATGAGATGCTCGTGTTTGCACTGCGCCTGTTTTGTCACTCGTTTTCCATGCCACTAACCCGTGGGAACCCGGTAGTCGGGAGCACCCCACCATCTCTAGCATGCTGCGCACATCCGCACGCCTCCTTTTGCACCGGTATCTCCATGAGCTACCGGAACCGATATGTTGTCGTGGCATCATTTTCGGATATGTTGCCGGGACACCCCTTCTTTTCGCCACGGTGACAAATGCCTCGTATCTTGATCATGTCAACATTTTCATAAAATTGCTTAAAACTTGCATATGTCATCCGCATCATGATAACAACATTTAAAATGTTAAAAATTGTGTTTGCATTAGATTGCTAAATAACATATGAGGATTTTACGGAATTGTTGTTTGTTGTTCCGGCCTCTTTTAAACTTGCCTAAATAGTTAGTTTAATTATGTTTCACCTCTTGCCATGTTAACAACATTTAACCGGACATGCATCATACTTGTTTGTGCATCATGCCATGTTTATGCTTCTGCATTTACCATGTTGTTTGTTTCTTTCCGGTGTTGCTTCTTAGTTCCGGTAATATTGCGATTGTGAGGATTCGTTCGACTGCTCCCGTTCGTCTTCTTCATGGACTCGTTCTTCTTCCTAGCGGGATTTCAGGCAAGATGACCGCTACCCTGGATCTCACTACTATCATTGCAATGCTAGTTGCTTCGTTCTATCGCTTTGCTGCGCTACCTATCTTTTGCTCTTCAAGCCTCCCAAATTGCCATGTCAGCCTCTAACCATTTCACCCTTCCTAGCAAACCATTGCTTGGCTATGTTACCGCTTTGCTCAGCCCCTCTTATAGCGTTGTTAGTTGCAAGTAAAGTTGAAGATTGCTCCATGATGGACAGGATTATGTCTGGATATCACAATATCTCTTATTTAATTAATGCATCTCTATACTTGGTAAAGGGTGGAAGACTCGGCCTTATGCCTGGTGTTTTGTTCCACTCTTGCCGCCCTAGTTTCTGTCATACCGGTGTTATGTTCCCGGATTTTGCGTTCCTTACGCGGTTGGGTGATTTATGGGACCCCCTTGATAGTTCGCTTTGAATAAAACTCCTCCAACAAGGCCCAACCTTGGTTTTACCATTTGCCTCACCTAGCCCTTTTCCCTTGGGTTTCCGAAGCCCGAGGGTCATCTTTATCTTACCCCCCTGGGCCAGTTCTCCTCCGAGTGCTGGTCCAAACCGAGCGATGTCCGGCGCCCCCTGGGCAACCAGGGTCTATGCCAACCCGTCGTCTTGCTCATCCGGTGTGCCCTGAGAACGAGATATGTGCAACTCTTATCAGGATTTGTCGGCACATCCGGGCGGCTTTGCTGGTCTTGTTTTACCATTGTCGAAATGTCTTGTATACCGGGATTCCGAGACTGATCGGGTCTTCCTGGGAGAAGGAATATCCTTCGTTGATCGCGAGAGCTTATCATGGGCTAAGTTGGGACACCCCTGCAGGGTATAAACTTTCGAGAGCCGTGCCCGCGGTTATGTGGCAGATGGGAATTTGTTAATGTCCGGTTGTAGATAACTTGACACAAGATTCGAATTAAAATGCATCAACCGCGTGTGTAGCCGTGATGGTCTCTTCTCGGCGGAGTCCGGGAAGTGAACACGGTTTTGGGTTATGTTTGACGTAAGTAGGAGTTCAGGATCACCTCTTGATCATTACTAGTTGACGACCGTTCCTTTGCTCCTCTTCTCGCTCTCATTTGCGTATGTTAGCCACCATATCTTGCTTAGTCGCTGCTGCAACCTCACCACTTTACCCCTTCCTTTCCCCTTTAAGCTTTGCTAGTCTTGATACCTATGGTAATGGGATTGCTGAGTCCTCGTGGCTCACAGATTACTACAACAACAGTTGCAGGTATAGGTTTATGCGATGATCATGACGCGAGAGCGATGTTTACTTGTTTTGGAGTTCTTCTGCTTCTTCTTCGATCAGGGGATAGGTTCCAGGTCGGCAGCCTGGGCTAGCAGGGTGGATGTCGTTTGAGTTTTTGTTTGTGTTTCATCCGTAGTTCGGATGTTGATCTTATGTATGATGTATTGTTGTATTCGTTTGGCATTGTATGCCTCTTGTATGTATCCCTATGCATTATGTAATGTTGATGTAATGATATCCACCTTGCAAAAGCGTTTCAATATGCGGTTCTATCCTTGGTGGGACCTTCGAGTCTCTTTAGGATAGTATCGCATATTGGGCGTGACAAGTTGGTATCAGAGCCTCGACCAACCATAGGAGCCCCCTTGATTGTTGGCCGTTGTTGAGTCTAGAAAAAAATGTTTTGAGTCTTAGGATTATATAAATCGGAGAGTAGGATTCTTTTTACTCCTCAGCCCCTTTGTCGCTCTGGTGAGGACTCCTGACGTAGATGTTTTGTCTTTCCTATCCTCAATTTTTCAGAATTTTTTTAGGATCACGCGGGTATCTTGGGATCGTTCCGATATTCTTATGACGAGAACATTGTTCTTGGTGCCTCCTGACATTTAGGGGTTGTGGCAGTGTCCCGGGGAGTTGAGCTCCGAGGTGTTGTCGTAATAATTTTATCGTTGCAGTTCTGGAGTACCTGAGTTTTGCTGACATCGAAAATCTCTTTTATGCAGTTGTTGGTGAGATAACCTCGACGCCACCCAGTACTGGGGAGTTCGGGAGTATTTCCATAGCTCGTATAACGGATGCTTTTCGAAGGTTGAGGTACACGATTTCCGGAGTTTTCTTGGTTATGTGTTGACGGATGGATACAGCTGGATGTAGGGATTGTTAGTTTGGGTGAGATATATTGCTTCCCCTGTATCCCCAACACCAGATTGCATAACCAGAAAATTTTGGGAGTTTATAGGTGGGAATTCAAGTAGCTCCTAGAATATCTTTCCGACAGATGCATGATATGGGATTGGGAAAATCTCTATCATATGTATTTGTTCCGGCTTATTCTGCAAGCTAATCCTTTGTTTTGTTTTAATTGTGGTAATCGAGTTGCTTCAAAGTCAAATGTTGAATCCATACCTTTCCTAAACGATGTTCTCATATTTCTAAGGGAGTACTAATCCTTTTGATCATCGAGATTGTCATGTCAATTCTTTCCAACCGGCGTGCTTCTCTTCAACTGGAGTTCTGTCATTTCAATATTTGCGAGATCAATTCTAAGTTTTCTCAATGGTGTTTGTTTCATCTTCCCCAAGTTGCCTTTGTTTTCCCGCCCTCCCACCCTTTTCTTCAAGGACTCAGATATCTTAATCAAGTATCCATTTTATGGATGTGAAGGTTCTCCATTCTTTTCCCGTCAACGTTCTTATCCGGTGATTCTCAGGAAGATACTAACGGAGCTTTGAGTTCATCATTCTTCATTCTCGTATTCTTTTCCGGTGGATTTAACTCAAGCTTTCGGTGTTGATCATATCCCTTTCCTCATTTCAAATGCTATCCCATGCCGGTGCATCTCATAATCGTTCACCTCTCTCTATTCGTATCCGGAGTGCCAAAGATATCTCAGAAGATTTGTGTCTCCATTATCAACCCGTTCAAGCTATTTAGAGATTATTATCTCATTCAAGCAATTTAATTCAACCGGTGCAATCCCCCCTTTCAATCCCTCGTTCAACGGTGTTTCCTTTTGAGTGGGCCCTAACCCACAGGTCTTTTTCCAAGATCTTACCTAACTCTTCTAACTTATCCGGACCGATTCTCAAATTCTTTCAAAGTTTGACGTAAGAGTGAATTTCACCAGTCAGATGTTTTCCAAGATCGATTTCAAATTATTTTTAGTGTTGGCTCAACCTCTTTGTTTTTCATTCTCCCGGAGTATCTCAACGAGCCATGGTGGTGTTTCTCCTTGTCATTCTCGGATTTTGAAGACCGAAGAAGGGTTCCTCTTAAATCCTTACCCGTTCTTCTAGAGATTCATGGTTCTATCCTCATGCCATCCTCATAATTGTTTTTGATTGTGACAATTCTTTTCTTACCATCCGGAGCATTTCATGAGTTGTTTCCATTTCTTTCCTTCGAAGGCCATCATGTCATAATTCTTCATTCTTAGCTTGTAGCTATAGTTCTCCAAATCTTACCGGTGAATCGTTCAAATACCCTCTAATCAGTTCATGATCTCTTCATTATCATGTATCTAAAATCCCCTCAAGTATCTTCATTCGTTTTCCAATTCTTCCCGCTGAATTGTGCCTTTGCTATGTTCTTTTTCAATTCTTACGGTGGTTCGTTCAAGATTTCACTTCCTGTGTTATCATATCAATTCATTCGTTGTTTCCAAATCCCACCGGTGGTTCCATCAATACCTTCTCAAGTTTGCGCTATCTCTATCCTTTCTACGGGAATAAGTAGTATGCCAAATCCATTGCTTGGCATCAATTTAATTTGATGAAGGATAAGCATACAATAAATCTTATTCTTATTTCCTCGAGGTGATTCAGTTCTTTTCTTCCGGAGTTTGTTCATCAGGAAGTAATTCTTGGTTCCAAGTTGTTCATCTTTTTTTTCCCGAAGTTCCAAGTTTTGTTGGTTATCTCGTCACGAAGCTCCATCTAAATCATTGCAAGGCTTCACCTTGTGTTTTCAACTTCTCTTTCTTTCTATCATCCTTTTATTATCGGAGTTCTTCATGGAGGCTCTACATGGTGGTTCGTTAAGAATTCCTTTCATCTTTCAATTGTTCTTCAAGGTTTCTCTTGAAGTCAAGATCCGCCAAGCTATACTCTAAAATAAACATGGTGCTTAACACATGTTTTGTTTTGAGGAGTTCAAGTATTCTTCTTCTTGGATCCGAAGTACAATTCTTCCTACCTTATCTTTTGAGATGGTGATATGTCATTCTTGACAATTCCCTTTCGTGCTTCATGATTCACAAGTTGTCAGGAATGAGATATTTAAACCCATAATTTTCTCTCTGTTCAAGAGATCTTTTCAACCATCAACCTCGTTGTTGGAGTTATCTTGTGTCAGATTTCAACTAAAGCCTTTCCTTAAGGGTTGTTGCTATTTGTGGTGCTTATCAATGATCCGAGTTTTCTCCTATCCTCTCGGCGAAAGAAGTTTCATCTCTTCTTAGATCTCAAACAAGCAATTGTTTTTTGTTAGTGGCCGGTTGTCACCTCATAATTTTGAGATGTTTTCCATAAGCCCACAACAAGCTTGTGCTTTTCGTTGTTGATTTTCCAACAACTCCATTAAATCTGACTTTGCAAGGATGCTTTCCAAGTTCATTTGTGGCAAAAGTTGTCATTTTCTTCTCCGTCCCTTTGTCCCAAGAATCTAGCTTCTATTCTTTCGTTACGGAGGCATTGTGATGTTGTGCTCTTCACCCATCACCTCATTTTGTGAGGATCGTGTTCTTTTCTTGCTTATCCATTTAACCGGAGTGTTGTATCACCTTGTCAATATCTTTTCATCTCATCAAGTTTTCTTCTCTTTTCTACCGGAGTGCTGTCCAAATTCTATCAGTCTTGTTCCTTGGCTATCTCATTATACCGAGGTGGTCATATTCTTTTTGTTCGTGAAGCTCTTATTTCCATGTCTTTCAACCTTCAAGTTCTCGTAATACTCCTTGTTCCTCTTTTCTACCGGATTGTTTGCAATCTCGTTCATCTCTGTTGTACTCTTTCTTTTAAATTGCTCAACCTCTCAAGGTTCATGGTTTCACTCTTTTGTCAAAGAAGCAACTTTGTTTTAACTCTTCCTCTTCCGCTTTTATCCGGTGCTATCCTAGATCTCGGGACGAGATCCTCTTGTAGTGGTGGAGTGTTGTAACGCCCCGAGACTGACGCTTCAGAAGACTTCCATATTTTCGTAATCACCGTGTGTTTCTTTTGTGCTTGCTCTTTTATTTTTCCATTGCATCATGTCATCATGTCATTAACCTTTGCATCTCAACTCCAATAATAAATTGCATAGATCCTTGATCTATTTAAATCGAGGGAATTCACATGGTGAGTTCTCTTTATAACATATCCTCCCAATATTTTAGGGAGCTACTATTAAATATTCCATTAACTTTGGAATCATGATAACACAGTTACAATTTAATTCTCATGCCTTCCCTGCTTCAAGTTTGGTCCCCAAACTTTGTCGATAATTCTTTTGTCTCACATCCGAGCTCCTCCAAAACTCTCAACATTTTTGGACTCTTCTAAATCTTTGTCCTAGTTCAAACCATTTGAATTAAATTCAAATGGATTTGAATCTAAATCTTTCTATCATGCCACTTTTATTTTCCTGGATATAGCTCATTTTTGTGAGTTCGGGAAAATAATCCCCATGCCCAAACTCTCCTCCTAGCCTTTCTTTTCTTCTCTTTTTTCTGCTAAGAGATTAGGGAGAGGGAGAAGAGAGCCCAGCAGCCCAGTCATGCCTCCAGCCAGGCCTCTGGCCACTTCCTTCTCTACCGGGCCGGCCTCTAAGGCCCAGCCGCGCCCCGCTGTTAACCCTAGCTCGACCATCACCCGATCCCCGTCCTCCTCGTTCACCACCTCGCGCCGCCACTCACACACACGCACATCACCAGGGAGAGGCATGCTCGATCCCCTCCTCCCTCGATGCGCCGTCGCAGAGAGAGAGAGAGCAGCGCCGCGCCTTCGTCTCGTTCCCCTCTGCCTCCTCCTCATCGCCGGAGTCCGGTCGCTGCGACCAGGAGCACAGCCGCCCTCAACCCACCTCGCCGTCGTCCATGGCCACGCCTTCGCCAAGTGCCAGCGCAGCCTCGCCGCATCCCGCCGTTCTCTGTCGTCGCCGAACCCGCGCCGTCCTCAGCTTCCTCTACGGCAACCAGGGGCCTCCTTCCCCTGCGCGACTCCTTCCACCGCGACCAAGGTCGCTGCCTCCCCGTCGACCTTCCTCTCCTGCTTCGCCTCGCCCGCGCCTCCTTCTACCGGCCATCCCCATGGCCTCGAGATCCTGCGCCGACATCCTCCTTCATCAGCTGCTCACGAGCACCTCCATCCCCATGGTGTTGCGACCCCGTCACTGTTCCCGCTGATGAGCGTCGCTCGAGGCCAGCGCCTCGCCTTTGCTTCGAACTAGGGGCCGACGCCCCCATCTCCCGTTGTCTTCGGGCCAAGCTGCCGCTGTCGCTTCCTTCGACTGATGCTGCGGCCTCTTTGCCAAGGCCATCGCTGAGTTACCCCAGGACCCGTGGAGTCATGCACGGAAAAAAACCAAGTCTGAAGACTACCATGGCCGTGTATCTCGCCCAGTACCACTACGGTTCCTCAAGACCGCCAAGTTCGACTACATGATGACACGTCAAGTACCTTGGAACGTCTACGACTACACGGACTCGCCAAGTACCACGATGACCGTGTACCACTACCGTCGACCCCGGAGACATCGAATGCGTCAAGTCCCTCTTTGAGACGTGTACCACTACTTCCACTACTTCCACTACCGTCGCCCCGAAGATGTTGGATTCATCAAGTGCCTCTTCGAAACGAACGTGTACAACTACTTCCACTACGACCGTTGCGAGAACGTCTACTTCCTCTTCATTGCATCAAACTCGTTTCGCCCCGAAAACGCACGCTTCAAAGGTATAACCGACGAGTCGACCGCCGAATGCTTTGTGTTGTATGAGATGCTCGTGTTTGCACCGCGCCCGTTTTGTCACTCGTTTTCCATGCCACTAACCCGTGGGAACCCGGTAGTCGGGAGCACCCCACCATCTCTAGCATGTTGCGCACATCCGCACGCCTCCTTTTGCAACGGTATCTCCATGAGCTACCGGAACCGATATGTTGTCGTGGCATCATTTTCGGATATGTTGCCGTGACACCCCTTCTTTTCGCCATGGTGACAAATGCCTCGTATCTTGCTCGTGTCAACATTTTCATAAAATTGCTTAAAACTTGCATATGTCATCCGCATCATGATAACAACATTTAAAATGTTAAAAATTGTGTTTGCATTAGATTGCTAAATAACATATGGAGATTTTTCGGAATTGTTGTTTGTTGTTCCGGCCTCTTTTAAACTTGCCTAAATAGTTAGTTTAAATATGTTTCACCTCTTGCCATGTTAACAACATTTAACCAGACATGCATCATACTTGTTTGTGCATCATGCCATGTTTATGCTTGTGCATTTACCATGTTGTTTGTTTCTTTCTGGTGTTGCTTCTTAGTTCCAGTAATGTTGCGATTGTGAGGATTCGTTCGACTGCTCCCGTTCGTCTTCTTCATGGACTCGTTCTTCTTCCTAGCGGGATTTCAGGCAAGATGACCGCTACCCTAGATCTCACTACTATCATTGCTATGCTAGTTGCTTCGTTCTATCGCTTTGTTGTGCTACCTATCTTTTGCTCTTCAAGCCTCCCAAATTTTCATGTCAGCCTCTAACCTTTTCACCCTTTGATGTAGGGTGGAACCCTATAGCGACAATCTTTCACGTTTGGAGTGGGATCCCTCGAAGAACACGATGAACACGGGGAAGAACGGGGAGAAATCACAAGGGGAAACACTCAAGAACAAGTCCAAATCACACATCCACTAGACAATCAAACACACAAGATCACAAGGTACATGAACAACAAAGGGAAAAATACAAGGTAAGGTTCATCTCCAAGAGGAGGTCTTGATGATATCCTAGATGGATCTTCCCACAAGGGGGTCTTGATGATATCCCGCAGGATCTTCTCACATGGAGGTCTTGAACTCCATGGGAGTGGTAGTCTCTCTCTCTCTCAAGAGTAGAGGTAGGAGCAAAGCTCACCTAAGAATGAGCTATCATATTTGCTAACCCTCAAAATGGGGAGGAGGAGGTCTATTTATAGTCTAGTGGGCGAAGGGGTAAGTGAGGGGGCGAATGGGTACATGGGCCTCGGTCCGAAACATTGCACGCAGGCAAGGCCCGGATGATCCAGATGGGGATCCGGATGATCCGGCCATCGTCCGGATGATCCGGGAGGGGGCCCGGATGATCTGGCTTCACATGAGGCCTTCGGGTGTCTTCGGACGCAATTATCCGGATGATCCGGAGGGGGACCCGGATGATCCGGCTGAGCCCGGATGATCCGGACGGCGGTCCGGATGTCCAGCCTGGCTCCTGCATCCGCTCCGTCTTCTTCTCCTTTCTTCTGTCTTCTCTTCCACGCTTCCCTCGCGGATGGTGTAGACGTACACTTGCACTCGCACTCCTCCTCGACATCTGTGATGTTCCAACAATACCTATGCATGCACACGTAAGGAGTGTCAAGTAGTATACCATCCTCGAGAGTGTCAAGTGAGCACGTGTAAAGGAGATGATTCACCTTTGTGTATGTGAAGTAGATGTCGCACGTGTCACTTGCCAAATGGACTCTTGACATGGTGATGTCCATAGGATGCTCCGCATCATCCCCTCCTGTTGGGGATATTACCACCGGGCATGAACCGGCCTATCTGGGCTGGGTTAACTTCAGTAGTAGTATAAGCATATGAAGGCCCAAGGCCTATAGTCGGTTTAGAGCTTGTAGCCATAAACCGGCTTGATATGTAAACTTGTATTGTAAGTTAGGAATAGAGAGATACCAACCGGTATACGAGTATGAACCGGTTGGGACTCTATGGACCGACGGGCGTCACCCGTGTATATAAGGGGTCGACCCGGCGGCGGTTCAGGACAGACAACAACAACTCAAGCCTAGGCAAAGCTTGTTTGCTCCCTAGCCATCGAAACCACATCAATTCCATCACAACTAGACGTAGGCTTTTACCTTCATCAAAGGGGCCGAACTAGTATAAACCCCCGTGTCTTTGTGTCCGCTTTAACCCCTTCAAGTTAACCCGTAGCGATGGCTCCATGACTAAGTCCTTCCACTAGGACATCTGCTGTGACAAATCCATGACAGTTGGCGCCCACCGTGAGGCTATCGCACGACGGTTTGATATCTTGGAGGGCAAGCTCAAAGGACTCGAAGGCTATGCTGTGGGCCGGATGACCAAGAGTCGTCGCGGCAAGCTCTACATCGACGATTCAGGATGGGGTCCCGAAGCCAGCTCGATCGAGTACGGATACCGGGTCCCCTTTGGTGGCATACACATTTTCATTGGCAAGATTGGTGAGCCTGGGCCTGAGCCGGACATCTGCACCGACCTCGTCGAGACGGCTCAGCGTGCGAGATCTACCCAGGTTAAACCGGCCGTGAAGCGTGCCTTCGTTGGAGTCATCCACGAAGGAGAGCATGAGGACGAGCCGGAATACGGTAGCGAGACCGTCGTCTATTCCGACGACGAGTCCTCGACCGGAGAGACTGAATCATTGTACCAGTTGCAAGACAACCAGATTAGGGGCTGTTCCGATGGCGACAGTATTCCGGACCCCCCAGATCAGATCAACCGGGTTGGAATATTCATGGCCGGCACGCAGGCGGCGAATCACTCTTCGACCGCAGCAGCAATGCTCTCCGGATCAGCAGCGGCAGCGGCAGCAGGGGCAGGAGACCTTATACGCCCACCGGTTCAAGTTCTGTCTGACCTATTTGATGCGCTAGCGGTACTTATGGCCGAGGCCAATCCGGCGGACCAGGAGGCCCATGATGCGGAGGTTGCGAAGGTGAGAGAGCAGATCGTGCAGGCCAAAGCCGATCTGGCGGCAGAGAGAGACCGGATGGCCGCAGAGCGGGCCGCTTTAGACGCCCAGGCCTATAAACTCATGCTTGACTAGAGCGCATCACAGGAGGTCTTAAAGCGAAAGCACGGGTCACGCCTGCCGTTAGGGTATGACCCTCGAAATCTCTTTTATACTCCGGGAGCAGGAACCAGTAATCCGCCAGGGCACCAGGAGGTAAACCGGGTCGAGGCACCAGGGCCAGGAGCGACGGTCCAACCCCTCCCGATGGAACCTCCTCGGCAGAACATTGTGATTCCTCCACCGGTCCAGACACCTCCGGGTCATTATTCAAATCCTATGGACAATCTTGTCGCAGCTGCTGCGCGATTAGAATCTATCCCGGTCGAAGGAGACTCTCCACAGGCAATAGAAACACGCCGGGTTAAGGAACTTCTCTGGACCGCTTTGATTCAGCAGGAAGCGTATTCATACAGCCGTGACCGGATTCATTCCACACATCGTCCAAGCCGGAGCTACAGTAGGCGCGTGGATGAACCGGCCGTATCAAGCAACACGCGGAACCGTGAAGCGGCCCGGGGCAATAGCCCGGCAGGTGGTGTTCGCGATGCTCAGGATGTAGTGGACCGGGCCCGGGCACGAAGGGAGGCCGAGTTAGCAGCACAGAACGAGGCGGATCAGCTTACACCGGTCCGTCCCACCACCTCGGCCGGGCCAGGAGTGGCATCTAGCTTGGGAGTACCCTGTTTAGTCCCCGCTTTACGCAATGTGCGCCTGCCAAAAGACTTCAAGGGTCCGCGCAAGGTGCCGAATTACACCGCTGATTTATCTCCAGAAGCATGGGTAGAGAGTTATGAGATGGCCATGGAGATGCTGGATGTGGAGGAAACCGCGTGTGCAAATACCTTCAGCATGATGCTTGAAGGCACGGCCCGTACTTGGTTGAAAAGCCTGCCACCTAATTCTATCAGTTCATGGGCTCAGTTGCGGGCCCGGTTTATCCAGAATTTCAAAGACACATGTAAGCAGCCTAAGTCCATAGTTGATTTGGCGGCTTGTGTTCAGGAGGACGGAGAGTCAACAACCCATTGGGTGCGACACGTTTCGGAAGTTTTGCACTCGTCTGACAGGATCAATGCTGACTCGGCGATCATAACCCTGGAGGGCAACTGCCGGTTTATGCCTTTAAAGTTGAAGCTGGGGCGTATGAAGCGGTTCTGTAATGACATGGGAACTCTCATGTCCGCTTTAGTGAAGTATGCTGATTCTGATAGTACCATGGATCCCGAGACTGACGATGACGAAGCAGGGAAGGGAAAGAAGAATAGCAATTCCAAGGGGCATCAATATAAACCGGCGGGCCATGGAAACGGAGGCAAGCGTAAAGCGGATGGCAGCATGGACTTTGTGGCTACACTAATGTGCAGGACAAGGGTCAGCGGTGCAGAGGTAAAGCGGCGAATCGTAATGGGGCTCCAAATCCTAACCCGGATCGCTTAAACTATTTGCTGAATCAGCCCTGCCCAAAACACGGGACGAAGGAGGCGCCGGCTAACCACCTTTGGAAGGATTGTTACATTATGCAGGAATTTAAAAACTCTAATGCCTTCCGGTATGGCCGTGGGTCAGGTGGTGGTTCAGGATCCGGTTTCCATGGGCCGGGTCACGATGGAGCTTCCAGTTCAGGTTTCAATCAGGGCGGTAATAGTAACCAGAACAATCAGAGCGGTCAAGGGGGCTACAACCAACAGCAGCAGCAGCAGCAGTCGGGTTATCAGAGCCAGCCAAAACAGTTGAACAATGGGCAGTATCACGTTTTCACAACTAGCTTGGATAAGCGCGATCGGAAGCTTCACAAGCGTGTGGTGAACTCTGTTGAACCGACTGTACCACGTTACTTACGCTGGTCGGAGCAGCCTATCGTGTGGAGCAGGGAGGATCACCCCCCCCCCCGAATTGATAACCCGGGCCAGTTGGCATTAGTGGTAGACCCTCAGGTGGGAGGTTAAAAATTCACCAAGGTGCTCATGGATGGAGGGAGCAGTATTAACATCCTGTACTATGAGACATTCCGCCGCATGGGGCTAATAGACAAGGATCTCAGACCGTCTAATACGGTGTTCCATGGTGTGGTGCCTGGAAAATCGGCATACCCTGTCGGTAAGATAGCCCTGGAGGTGGCTTTCGGGGACGAGCATAACTCCCAATCTGAAACACTAACCTTTGAGGTGGTGAAAATCCGGAGCCCGTATCACGCCTTGTTTGGGCGGCCAGCTTATGCCAAATTCATGGCACGGCCTTGTTATATCTAATTGCAACTCAAGATGCCGGGTTACAAAGGGACAATCACGGTTCATGGGAGCCGCAAGATTGCTTTGGAATGTGAGGAAGGTGATGCGGCCTATGCAGAGTCGGTTTGCGCCACGGAGGAGTTGAAATATTATAGGGACAATATTGATCAGGCGGACATGACCCCTTTGAAGAAGCCCACCACGGAGCATGATTCAGATATGAAGTTCAAATCAGCAGCTGAGACCAAGCTTGTTGACTTCGTGTCCGACGATTCGTCCAAGCAGTTCACTGTCAGTGCCAACTTGGACCCTAAATAGGAAAGCGTGCTCATCGAGTTCATCCGTGAGAATCGGGACATTTTTGCATGGAAGCCTTCTGACATGCTAGGTGTACCGAGGGAACTCGCTGAGCACACTCTTAATGTTGATCCCAAGTATAAACCGGTAAAACAGTTTCTCCGCCGGTTTAACGAAGAAAGGCGCAAAGCCATTGGAGAGGAAGTGGCCAGACTCTTAGCAGCTGGCTTTATCATTGAAGTGTTCCATCCAGAGTGGCTTGCTAATCTGGTGCTGGTTCTTAAGAAAACGGCACTTGGCGTATGTGTGTGGATTACACGGATCTTAACAAGGCTTGTCCAGCGGATCCTTTTGCCCTCCCCCGCATTGACCAGATTATTGATGCCACGACGGGTTGTGAGCGTTTGAGTTTTTTGGATGCATACTTTGGGTACCAACAAATCAAAATGGCGGTTAAGGACCAGGAGAAGACGGTGTTTATTACTCCCTTTGGAGCCTTCTGCTATGTATCTATGCCTTTTGGGCTCAAGAGCGCCCAAGCCACTTATCAACGGTGCGTACAGAACTGCCTGCATAAACAGATCGGCCGTAATGTGCACGCCTATGTGGACGATATTGTAGTCAAGTCAAGGCAGAAGGAGACGCTGGTTGATGATTTGAAGGAAACCTTTGACAACTTGAGGGCTTACAAGATGATGCTTAACCCGGCCAAATGTGTCTTTGGTGTTCCGGCAGGCAAGTTATTGGGTTTTCTTGTGTCCAATAGAGGAATTGAGGCCAATCCGGAGAAAATTACGGCTATCACCTCCCTGGCTAAACCGAAGTGTATCAATGATGTTCAGCATTTGGCGGGTCGGATCGCCGCACTGAGCCGGTTTAACAGCCGCCTCGGAGAGAAGGCCATCCCTTTGTACCAGATGCTGAGGAAGACAGATCAATTCATCTAGAGCCCGGCTGCTGATGAAGCGTTGGAGGACTTAAAGCGGCAATTAGCCAATCCGCCCGTTCTTGCAGCTCCGGTCGACAAGGAGCCGTTGTTGTTATACGTAGCGGCCAATGCTTGAGCAGTTAGCGTGGCTATTGTGGTGGAACGCAAGGAGGCAGGCAAAGAGTATCCAGTTCAGCGGCCAGTTTATTATATCAGCGAGGTTCTCATTGAATCCAAGCAAAGATATCCGCATTGGCAGAAGCTGGTATATGGAGTTTTCACGGCAAGCCGAAAGTTGAAGCAGTATTTCCAAGGGCACCCCACCACAGTGGTCAGTTCAGCTCCCTTGGGTGATATCATATAGAACCGGGAGGCCACTGGCCGGATTGCCAAGTGGGCCATAGAACTTGGGCCGCACGGATTGAAGTATGTGCCTCGGACGGCAGTAAAATCTCAAGCACTTGTTGATTTCATCAATGATTGGACAGAGTTGCAAGCACCAGAGGAGAAGCCTGATCACACATATTGGACTATCCATTTTGATGGATCCAGGCAATTGGAAGGCTCGGGGGCTGGAGTCGTATTAACTTCCCCACGAGGTGATAAGTTTTGTTATGTTCTCCGCTTAATGTTCCCTTGTACTAATAATGCAGCTGAGTATGAAGCTTTGCTCCATGGTCTCCAGATGGCTAAAGAGATGAATCTAAGCCGGGTTAAGTGCTTCGGTGACTCGGACCTCGTGGCTCAACAGGTGTCTGGCACTTGGGATTCTAAGGACCCACTTATGGCTGCATATCGTCGCGAGGTGGATATGGTTGCAGGTCACTTCAAAGGTTATCAGGTGGATCACGTGGATCGTCGAAAAAATGAAGCGGCGGACGCTTTAAGCCGGTTGGGCTCTCAGCGTAAACCGGTCCCGCCTAATGTCTTTCTTGATGTGTTGCACAAGCCGTCAGTCAAGCTCCTGGGTGAAGCGGATTTGGCTATTCCTGATCCGGAGGCTCAATTGGTGGCAGCCCTGCATATTATACCGGATTGGACAGTTCCTTATCTTGCGTACATGAACCGGGGAGAGTTGCCAGAGGATGAGATTCTAGCCAGGCAGATAGTCCGGCGATCCAAATCTATGACCATTATCAATGGCGAATTGCATCATTGCAGTGTATCAGGGACGTTTCAACGCTGCGTCTCTCCTAAGGAAGGCTGTGAAATCTTATGAGAAATCCATGAAGGGGATTGTGGTCATCACGCCAGTTCAAAGTCTCTGGTGGCAAAGGCGTTTCGTCACGGGTTCTACTGGTTGATAGCTCATGCTGATGCGGAGGACTTGGTTAAGCGGTGTGATGGCTGTCAGAAATTTTCAAAGCGTGCTCATGTGCCGGCTCAAGAATTGAGGATGATTCCAATTACTTGGCCATTTGCAACATGGGGGCTGGATATGGTCGGACCTTTTAAAAGATCCAAGGATAAGAAAACCCACCTTTTGGTGGCAGTTGACAAGTTTACCAAGTGGGTTGAAGCGGAGCCTGTCAGCAAGTGTGATGCAGCTACAGCGGTGCAGTTTATTAAAAAGGTGATTTTCCGGTTTGGCTTTCCACACAATATCATTACTGACAACGGTACCAATTTATCTAAGGGTGCTATGAAGGAATTCTGTGAACGTGAGCACATCCGACTTGACGTATCGTCAGTGGCTCACCCCTAGTCCAATGGGCAGGCAGAACGGGCTAATCAAGAGATCTTGCGGGGCATCAAACCCCGGCTTATGGTTCCATTGCAAAGAACACCGGGTTGTTGGGTTGAAGAGCTACCGTCTGTGCTATGGAGTATCAATACTACGCCCAACCGATCTACAGGATACACGCCGTTTTTTATGGTCTATGGAGCGGAGGCGGTTCTCCCTAGTGATATCCGGCACGATTCACCTCGTGTAGCGGCTTATGTTGAAGCGGACAATGAGACAGCACGACACGACGCTTTGGACCTGTTGGATGAGGAGCGCGACATAGCGGCTGCCCGCTCGGCAATTTATCAACAAGATCTTCGTCGATATCACAGTCGCCAGGTTAGAACCAGAATTTTTCAAGAAGGAGATTTGGTGCTTCGGCTCATCCAAGACCAGACGGATGCACACAAGTTATCCCCACCTTGGGAAGGACCTTTCGTGGTCAGCAAGAATCTGCACAACGGGTCATACTATCTGATCAATATTCGGGAGCATAAAGACTCACGCAAATCAGAGGAGGAGACCAACAGGCCGTGGAACATAGCTCATCTTCGGCCTTACTACACTTGAGCCATCGGCTCTTTCTATGTACATATTATGACAATGTATATATTATCTTTGATATAATAAAACCGGAGCCTCAGCTAAAGCGGGGTCTCTGTCCTTTCATATCATGTGTGGTTACATGGAGTATTCTATTTTAAAGCGGCCTCCGGTTTACCCCTTGAAATTTGCTTTTTATATCACTTGGGGCCTTGATCGTGTCCGAACCAACGCGACAACTTTTGATAGGCGAAAGCCACCAGATCACTTGGGGACATGGTCAAGTCTGAACCAGTCACGCCTCTTGATCGGCCTAAGGCCACAAAATCACTTGGGGGCTTGGTCGAACCCAAACCATTGCCATGCCTTTTGATTGGCATATATGCCACGGTTTCATTTGGGGACCTGGCTGACTTGAGCCATTGTCACTCCTATTGGGGGCTTGGTCCTGTCCGACCATGGTAACACCATCTGATCGGCTCAGTATAGCATGTTTTTTGCAAACGGTTTTTATCGTTGCCTTTGCTTCCATATTTCTTTATGGCTATTTCTTAATTTTTGTTGTGTTTCCTTCAAACCAACAATACTTTTTAACTGGTTTAGTTGACAGATTCGGTTCATTTTTAATCCGGCGAAGTATACCCGGTTTACCTTTCCTGTTAACATCATGGAGTAACAGGGGGGCTCGTAATGACCCAGCACGGTTTACATGGGAGCTGTTTTCTCCCCTTTTACGGTAATGGTTTATAAAACCTCCGCTTCAAGCCTGGCTAAACCAACTTCATGCCCAGTGATGGCAGGTACTTTGTATCGCTTAAATTAGTTATATGTTTTAAACACATTGATGATACATATATATCAAGATCATAAACTGGCTGGCGATACAACCGCCACCGAAGTTCAAGATTTTCTGATTGCAGGAAATATAATTTGAGGCTTTTCAAACAAAAGCATCAGTACTTATGCACGAAGGCATATTCAAGACAGAAGCATTAACTATCCTATTACAAGGCAACACGGTGGCCAAATAAGATCATTGTTATTTTGGCAGATCATCATAAGGCAGCCATTTAAACCGGCCTCTGGTTCAAGCCTGCTCATCGTCTTGCGTCGCTTCAGATTCCTCATCTCTATCCATTGGCTGGAAATCAATAGTGGTCCAGTCGATTCCCATTAAAGCTTGAAAGACAACCTCTTCATGGATCAGAGAAGATGGTTCAATATCAGGAGCGTAAGTATGCTTACGGTTTGGAGGAATCAGATTCTCCGCTTCAAAAGCTGGTGCAGCCACTCGCTTGTTCTGATCATCGTACTAAGCTTGGTAATGCGACAAGTCTGCCTCCTCAGCTAATTGACAAGCCAGAGGGCGCACTGCACGATTTATCGCTCTCAAATCCTCTTCATTGAATTCTGAGCCATCTTCCTTCAAGCTGGGATAGCCTTGAGCTGCTTCAACAGGATTGAAATCCGGCACCCATGCTTTTGCCTGGATCAAGGCATTAATTGCTCCGGTTCGAGTAGCAGATTTCTTTAGTTCTTCAATCCGGGCAGGAAGCATTGACAACCTCTTCAGAGTATCTTGGATTAAAGTAGGTGCCGGATTGTTATGAGATGAAGTGGTAATGATCCGCTGCGCTCCGGTATACAGTTGCTCAATCAAAGTGTATGCATACTTCAACTTCATCCGAACATCTGATCCTAAGTGACCAATACGTGTACCTGCAACAATACAGGAGAAGTCACAAACCGGATCTGTTGTAAGCAGGTCAGAATTGTCAAAGAAATCAAAAGGATCTTACCAAAGATAGCAGCGGTCATGGAATGTACTTGCCGCTTTACGGCAGTAAGTTCATCTACCACCGGTTTAAGGGCAGCTTCAGCATTTTCAGCCCTTTTTGTTAAACCGGCCTTCTCAGCGGCCCAATCAACCCGCTCCTTGTTGAAGCCCTCCTTCAGCTTTTCTGTGATGCTCAAGGCGCCGGTTAATTCTTCCTTTGCCTTGTCGGTTTCAGCCTGTTGGGTTTTCAAAGTTGCCCGAAGATCAGTAATCCGGTCCTCTTTGATCTTCACTTCAGCCTGCATACAGACAGTGCTTGCTTTCAAACAAACAGTGCAAGAATCTGAAGTACCAACCACATAACAAGTTATGTGCTTGATACTTGGGGGCTAATATACCTTCAATTTTCATCTATTACTAAATCGCAAAGTCCCAAGCTCAATACAGGTATTCAACTTGGCACTTGGGGGCTAATGGCTATTTGCTCAGTTATGTTCTCATGTTATAATCTTTATTGAAGTCCCGGTTTAACTATGCTAAGTTGAACCGGCCCTTGGGGGCTACATTGCTGGATTTCAAAGTATTGTGGTCAGTATTCAAGTCCCGGTTTGAAGAAGACTACAAACCGGCCCTTGGGGGCTAGGAGGATAAGTATAGTGGCAGTACTTAAAGAAAGAAGAAGCACAAGGAAGTTACCTCAAATTTATCTCTCATCATCTTTACCAGGCCAGCTTCACAGTCACGACTAGTATATAGCCGGTTCAAGTAACCCGAATGAAGATCATGGGCACTCAGAGCAGCATATGTTTCCAGCTCAACATCCCATTTACCCTTGTTCAGGGCAGAAAAATCTTCTTTCACAGTATGCTTGGTTAAAGCGACAGGATTCCCTGGTTCAGAGCGACCCACACCGGTAATCACAACGTGATCATCTTTGGACTCACTGGTTTGCGTTGGCGCGGTCGGATTGACGGCAGGTTTTGAAGGACTGCGGGATTTTTCAATCCGGATGGAGCTGGCAGGCGGGTCAATAGGGATTGAAGTATTGATAGGCCTTTTCTCAAGGATAGTATCATCTTGCAAGGGAGGATCGTTGGGAATATCCTCATGAACGAACGCTTCAAGATCTAGAGCTCGATCCTGTTCAGGGGCCACATCTTCCTCAGCCGCTTTGTCCAGGCGGGCTTTCTTGCTCGGTTTAGGTTTAGCCCTGAAAGAGAAACAAAGAATCAAGGAACAACATAAGTTATGACACAGTATACCAGAAGCATATGTTCAGCTTAACTTACCCAAGGACCGTTTTCAGTGGCGGCAGCTGGGTGGCCGATGATTCACCAGAGGAGGAATGAGAAGTAACCTGATAATCGGAGTCGGACGGATTAAGAGGTTGACGGAAGTAACCCGCTTTAGGATGTAAATTAATAAAAAGGTCGGAGACCTCGGAGCGGCGTTTTCGAACCGGACTGTTTGGTAAACTGGCGGAGGTAACTACCTGGCCGCTATGCCGGGTTGTGCGGCGAGCTTCGTGTTGTTGAGTCTTCATAAGAAATTTGGGATCCAAGTAAGCAAGAGGATGTGAAAATTTAACTTTCCGGTTTGTCTGGCGAAATTTTGGCAAAGGCAAAGGATCTGAATTGGAAGAGAGAATAGTTACCTCAGCGATATCAGCATTGCTGGCTTCAGCATCGTCCTGACAAGTATCATCATCAATAAGGCGTGTAAAAAGTAAGCCTAGTGAATCGAGTTCTACCTCAAAGTCCGAGTTACCCACATCATAATTAGCGGCCGGATCAGATGAAGCAGTGGTTTTCCTCTTTTTAGCAGGCTTCTTCATGACCTTGGTCTTTGGCCGGGTTGGCCGTTCTGCTTTCTCCGCTTTGTCTTGTGGAAGCTTCTTGCTCCAAAACGAATTATCCCCCTGATTAAGCAGTGATCGATGTCAAACGGAGATAGTAGTAACAGGTTCAATAAAAGAATAATCAAAATCTTACAGCTGGCGGTTTGTTGGTAGCGCAGAAAGGGAGCAGGCCGGTTTGAGCGCAGAGATGCTCCGGTTCGTTCAGCATTTTCTTCACAGACTCTGTGACTTCATCATCGGTGAGCTGGATTTTGGTGTGTCGGAGTGGGTCATCGACGCTATCGGTGTACTTGCACATCAAACCGGAGCGCCGGCTGAGAGGCAGTACGCTCCATGATATCCAACAACATGCAAGGTCTATTCCTGTTAAACCGTTGGCCATGAAGGCTCGGAGCTTGGATAATTGGGGAGCATATTTACTTCTCTCCTTGGCACTTAATCTTTGCGGAAAGGGGTGAGTGTTGCTGAGCCGCTCCGGACGAAAGCCAGGTAAAGGATTTTCATTCTCAGGAGAAGTGTCTTTGCAATAAAACCATGTTGCATTCCACTCCTTGGGGTGACTGTGTAGTCTGGCGTGGGGATAAGTGATCTCCTTTCTTTTCTGAATTGCCATACCGCCCAATTCAGTATTGGGGCCATCAGTGAATTCTGTGCGGCGGTTTAAGTGGAAGCAGTCTCTAAACAATTCAACTGAAGGCTCCTCTTGAAGGTATACCGCAGAGAGCACTTGGAAGTGACATAGGTTGGTAACAGAATTGGGGCCAATATCTTGCGGGCGGAGCTGGAAATTGGCTAACACATCCCGGTAAAATTTAGAACCGGGCGGTTTGAAGCCCCGGGCTAAATGATCTGCAAAGATCACAACCTCTCCTTCTTGAGGTGTGGGAGTACATTCATTTCTAGGAACCCTCCAGTGGATCGTATCTTTGCTGTCTAAAGCGCCAATCAAGACTAAATCGTCCAGCTGAGTCTCTGTGACGCGAGAAGGAACCCAGTTGCACTCATACACTTGTTTGGCCATGGTAAGATCTACAAGAAATAGGTGCTTCCGGTTCAGGAATATGTTGGATAATAGAAGGTGCTCGTCTGAGCAATGTTAAACCGGAGGCAGTACATTTAAACTGGATGTCTATAAGGTGGCTTCAGCTGGCTAAAGAGTTCTGGCGGTTCAACAAGGGGACTAATGGTATATGCCGGTTTATTAACTTTTTCTGTATTAAGTTAAACCGCCTGACCTAAAAAGCAATCGAAGTTGGCGGAGGGCTAAGTATGCAGAAACAGGTTTCACAAAGTTTTATGGCAGCAATGGATCTGAAGCAAGTTCAGAAAAACAGAAAATATTCAAAAGGATAAAGACAGAACGGAAGTGAACCAACAAGCAGATATGTAGATGAGATCTATGGACTTAAGCGTGAAACTACAGGCGGATGCTAAAATGCTACTGCTAATCAGGGCAGGGGTTCACAGGTTTATTTAGGAGTTTGGGTACGGATATGAACAAACGATGAACTCGGCAAGAACATGAAACCCTAAGAACAGATTTATGTCAAGAGGAACAGAAGGCTTACTGGAAACGAAGAAGACGCGGGAGAATACCGCAGTGCTCTGGTGCGTTCAGGTTGATGCAGCGGCCCAAGACGATGCAGAGGTCGATGGCGGCGGCGGAGCTCCGAGGCTGGCGATGCGAGGAAGACGAAGAGAAAGAGACGAAGAGGAGAAAAAGGAAATGACCATTCGATCCTATTTATAAGGCAACAGATGTGGGTCAAGCGCGCGAATCCAGGAGCCGAAATTTCGGAAGTGGAGCTGATGACTTGGGTATCGCAGATCTATTGATAAAAGAAGGCATCATAAATGTTAACTTCATGATGACGTCATGCCGGTTTACAGCAACCAGAGATGATGACGACTAGGCAGTTTACCAACTACCAGAAGATATCCAAGACAAAGATTTTGTGAAGGATTGACATGAACCAGTTCAAATCAATCTGGGGCCTAATGTTGGGGATATTACCACCGGGCGTGAACTGGCCTATCTGGGTCGGGTTAACTTCAGTAGTAGTATAAGCATATGAAGGCCCAAGGCCTGTAGTCGGTTTAGAGCTTGTAGCCGTAAACCGGCTTGATATGTAAACTTGTATTATAAGTTAGGAATAGAGAGATACCAACTGGTATACGAGTATGAACCGGTTGGGACTCTATGGACCGACGGGCGTCACCCGTTTATATAAGGGGTCGACCCGGCGGCGGTTCAGGACAGACAACAACAACTCGAGCCTAGGCGAAGCTTGTTTGCTCCCTAGCCATCGAAACCACATCAATTCCATCACAACTAGACATAGGCTTTTACCTTCATCGAAGGGGCCGAACTAGTATAAACCCCCGTGTCTTTGTGTCCGCTTTAACCCCTTCAAGTTAACCCGTAGTGATGGCTCCACCACTAAGTCCTTCCACTAGGACATCTGCCGTGACAAATCCACGACACCTCCCCCTTGGGAAAGATCCGACCTCGGATCGAAAACCAAATCACCATGGGAAAGAGATGGCGTTGCCATGTAGAAGTGGTCGATCACCAAGTTCTCGTCATTTTGAAGCTCTAAATGGGCACTCTCCAATGTTGCACCGTCTTGTAATTCCTTCAAAAGTAGCAAAGATAACAAGCACTTGGAAAAACAAATGTGGTTGTCGTAAGAGCAAAACCAAGCATTCAAGAGGTGATTCACCCAACAAGTGTTGTCATCAAGCATAGCATATGGTTTGACAAAGAAGTGTGTCATGACATTTGGACATATAAATTGAGCACAATCAAGTACATCATGGGAATAAGCATGTAAATGGGAGGTAGAGATGCAAATATGTGTGACAAGAGCATAAGCATCCACCTCAAGTTCATAGCAATTATGGGCAAAGCGCTCAATGAAAGGTCTATGGTAGGCATAGGAATCATTCACAACACCAAATAAGATAAGATGTCTAAACACATGGGTCGAGTGCAAGACAATCGAAAAATATTGTGCATAGGGTGTAGTGAATATAGTGTGGCACTCAACACAATAGAAAGAGCAATTGTTCATCATGTGTGAGGCAATCAAGTCAAGCATGTGACAAGCAAAGGGACATGACATATGTGAAGAAATGATATTGGTGCAACCAACCATATGATAGTAGCAAGTAGTCCAAGAATTGGATGCAACACACAAGGCATATATATCATGATGCATGGGAATGTGATAATGGCAAGTCAAAGCAAGATATCTAGCAAGTGCGCAATCAAGTGGTCCAAGATGACCAATAAGTCTCACGGTGCAAGCAACACAAGTAGTATTATCCGCAATATCCATGCTCAAGAAAGATGTTACCTTGAAGGCATGTCCTTGTGCATTCTTCACAATGTCCTTGAAGTGGTAGGAAGTATGGTGTAGAAGCGTGTCGTGATCAAGTGTATGAGGCTCGCTCTGAAGAGCTCGAATGGTCAACTCACGTGAAGTGGAAGTCGACACGAAGTCCAAGCATCCTACACATGCACAAAACAAAAGAAAGAACGTATGCACATGGTAGATAAACACATCATCCATCATGATGGTTCTCATCTTTTGCACATAACCATTAGAAGCACAAGTGCATGAATAATTTGATGCAACAATGGCAATATTCATGGCACTAGGTATATGGTGCAAAGAAGTAAGACAAGCATGCTTCACAAGAATTATGTCAAAATCTCCAAATATATGCGAGAATGCTATGGGGGCAATCTCATGAGCAAGAAGAGAATCATTGTTGCACTCAATACATGGCAAATCTAGCATGAGAGAGGCAACACATGGAGATATATGAGACGAAGCAATATGAATCATGTGCAAAGCATATAGATTGTTGTCATCAACCGCATGAGATGAGCACTTATAA
This sequence comes from Triticum aestivum, assembly GCF_018294505.1. Taxonomy (NCBI): domain Eukaryota; kingdom Viridiplantae; phylum Streptophyta; class Magnoliopsida; order Poales; family Poaceae; genus Triticum; species Triticum aestivum. Next base: position 179,328,885 of record NC_057807.1, on the reverse strand, counting down.
CACAAGAGACAATGATCAAGATATCTCATGTGAGAGGCATGAGCATATATGTCATCAACCCAAGAAAGCAAGTAGTGGAACATGGGTGATGCAATATAGCAAGCATTCATAGCTATCAAATCAAGCAAGCTAGTAGTGCGAAGATGTAACATACTAGGAGGAATCATGGCAAACATGTCATTGGTGCAAATAGTGGGCATGAATAATTCACAAGTCATAGCACAAGCATGAAAGCAAGATATGAGTACAATATCATGAATGTATTGGCGAGAGGCCATATGTGAATAGCAATGGGTCATCATGACTCTCCCAACACAACAAGCATCAATAGAATGGGGCACATGATAAACATGGCAAAAGCAACAAGGATCTCCACCAAGCATGCAAATACACATAGGAATATCATAATGGAGAATCATGGGTAGATGCAAACAAGGGTCACAATTGCATGGCAAAGGCATAGAAGCAAGCATAGCATGCAAAGTGAACACGGTAAAATGAGCATAATGTGAGAAGTGATAAATGGCCCATAGCCGTGTGAGAGCCAAGTAGAGGAGTTGCGCGTAGTTCTTGCACGAAGGGGATGGTGGTAAAGACAATCCACATGATCCCAATTCATCGTTGCTCTCTAGAGCTCGTTTTGTCAACTCGTGGGATTGCGAGGTTGACAATTATTCATGGGTACCTACACAAAAGAGACACAATCCAAAGAAATCGTGCGCGTGGTAAATGTACACATCATCCATCATGATGTGTATGTGCACGTGTGAGTTAGCACAAGATAGGCATCACTCAAAGAAATTTGATGCATGGTATAGGAACATGTCATCCATCATGAAAGAATAGTTGTTATGTATGACACGATGGGGACACAAATTGAGCAAACAAGTATAAGGCACATCAAAAGCATGTTTATTCACGGGGAGCATATGGTGCACACACGTATTGGGATCATGCAATGGATGGGATGGATCAAAATCTCCTAAAATGTATGAGGAAACTATGGGGGTCTCCTCATGAGCAATATCGGAAACATCACATGGAGAAAATGGACAACATCCAAAACAATGCATATTCGAAGCTAGGTGGTCATGGCATGGCATATGAGATAAATGATGCAAAGGGAACATATCAATATCATCACAAGAGAAACAAATGCCAATAACCATGGGCTTGTCATTTATGCCATATGTGCAAATTGGGTTTATTTTAATGGCATATGCATAGTCACTACAATGAGATTGCAAATATGACATACGGGAGATCTCATGCATAGCATATGACAAGTCAAGCGGATCATCAAACATGATGTGACCTAAAGAATTGTCACAAGAAATCCTATGTAACATGGCATCACAACTAATAGACTCCACAAGAGACTCATCATACTCATCATAAATGGGCAAATCATCGCATGGGGAAATCATACTAGCATGAAGCATGGCAATAGGTGGATCAACATCATGCAAGCAATCAATGTCAAGAATGTCCACTAGTGGGACTAGAGCATCACCATCACCTTTGTTACCTTTGTCATTCCACTCAAGTGGTGTAGGTGAGGTGGGAAAGACCAAATGGTGGTCAGCTTCATCTTGATGGAACCATGTGGGGGGTGCATCATATTCCACCATGGACATCGTCTTGTCCAAAGGGAGGACGAAGTCGTCGAGGATCGGCACGTCATCATAAATGGGACCTAGCACCAAACGAGAAGACACAATAGAGGTAGAGGTCAAGTTGTTAGAAATGCAAATGGCCTCACAAGACCTATCAACTATCTCAATCTCTCTATGTGGTGGTTCACTCACTCCCACAAAATAGGTGCACTCAAACTCACATATGGTGGAGTCACTCATCTCACTCAAGTGGTGGGGGTTGTGGCTCTCCTCACATGGGAATTGTGGCAACTCATCATATATGGGGCTAGTGGTGAAGTCACTCTCACTCACAATATGGTGGCACAAGTCACTCAAGTCATCATACGTCACCGTGGTCGAAGGGAAGATCCCATGCTCAACCATCTCGTCGTCGTCGCCGTGGATGAAGGCCGAAGATGGCACATCATCACTCTCCTCCATCACCGAAGGGAAAATCCCATGCTCGATCATCTCGTCACCGTCGCCGTAGATGAAGGCCGAAGATGGCACATCATCACTCTCGCCTCCAAAGATGGAAGCATCATCCTTGCTCACCACCTTGTCGCTCGCCTCCAAAGCTTGGTCCTTGAGGGTCTCCGTAGTCGTACTCGTCGCCGCAGAGTCTTGAAAAAGAGTCGAAGTAGACTCGGCACCATCAATGCCACAAAGAGGGATGGCGGTGAAGTCAAACTTGGGAGCATCGTCTTGGAGCTCATAGGGCTTGGACATCTTGGTGGTACTAGCCTCATGCTTGTCGTAGAGCTTGGTCGCCTCGAAGTTTGCTTGGGGTGGAGAAGCCTTGGCCTTCATGAGTTCTTGTTCCGCCTTGAGAGCACCAATGTAGTAGACGTCGATGGACTTGTAGTTCTCGAGGAAGATGGTCTTGGAGTCGTTGTGCAATCCCATCATGAAGTGGAACTTCATCGAAATGGGGTCGTCCACGCCGGCTCGTCACAAGGCAATCATCATCTCCTTGAAGTACTTGTCGATGGACTTGGATCCTTGGGTGGTGTTCTCCAATTGGCGTCGAAGTTGTTCCGTGTAGGTTGGAGGAACAAACTCTCGCTGTAAAGCGCTATTCGTCTTGGGCCAACTCATCTCGTTGCTCTCCGAAGGTGTGTGAAGCCACCATATCGAGGCGTAGTCGTGGAAGTTTCTTGTGGCGCACTTCACTTGATCTTCGGGACGAACTTGATGTAGCTTGAGGTAGTCGTCCATCAAACGCTCCCACTCGAGGTACTCCTCGGGTTCTTGAGTCCCATAGAAAGGAATCGCGTGGTCGATGTCAAGGTCTTAGTAGCTCGTGGAAGTCGCGGACTTGAGCTTGGGGAGCTTCTCTTGAGCGTAGTCTTGGGGTTCTTGTTGGCGAAGATGCCGTATGTCCGTAGGCGAAGATGCCTTGAAGTCGCTTGGCGAAGATGCCAAGGGAGATGGTGAAGTCATTGAGCGGTTGTTGGTGTAGAGCTCTTGACCTTCACATTCTTGTTGGTGATGGTGTCGATGCTGATGTGATCTTGCCGGAGATGGTAGCTCGGAAGCATGTGCTCTTGAGCGTCTTCTCAAAGATGAGGAAGATCGCTTGTAGGACTTGATGAGGGCTTTGATCTCCTCCATTTTAGCTTGCATCTTGGTGTCGGAGTTGTTGTTCATGGCATCGAACTCGTCGTTGTTGTTGTAGACCGAAGATGAAATGCCTTGCCTATCCATCACAAGACTCAAGTAGAGGTGAGTAGGAAATGAGATAAACAATACCAAGTTACCTTTTCCCAAAGTTGAGGATGTATCCCGTTTCACTCAATGTGAAATGAAAGAATAGTGGAATTGGTACCGGACTTGTTCACTCACACCTATCAAGTAAAGCTTATGGTAGAGCTCGGTGAGGATAGTGGCACAAAAATTTGATGCAAAATGTTAGCAAGAGTCAATAATGTTGAAAGAGATTCACAAATTCGCAAGTGAAACAAGTAGACCAATAGCAATATGTGACTCACGGAAACACACACGGAGATAGATAAATGGGGTCGTGCAACCAAGGAATGAGCACAAAATGTGGAATCCACGGAAAACGCTCGTGTTGCACAACTCAAGAGAGACGCTAGCACGATTGCTCAATAGGCGGATACGACACTTGTGCACAACCTATAAGATGCAAAATGGATAAACTTTCTATCCCAAGTATGCTATATACGTATGGTTCCCGGTGTTTCTCACACAATGATCCAAGATGATCAAATATGATATCGTATGATATATTGTGATGCTATGGCTATTGCTTACAAGCTCTTTGCTCTCTTTCTTTTGCTTAAAAGCTTTATTCTCTTTTTTTATGGCCACTTTTGCACAATGCACAAACTAAGATAGCAATTGTGTATATGCGGGAACAAATTTGAGGCACAATGGATGATATGATACCAAGATGATATGGTATGTATGGAATGGATGGTGTAGACCACTAATGTGCACAAGTCACGTTGCCGTCAATACTCAAATGGCTAGTCTCGATAGGCAAGTAACGCAAAATGGGCTAGGGGTTAACAATGCAATTGCAAGGGAATATACAAAGGTGTCGTCGAGGTTACCGTCCTTTGCGATGATGAGTGGCGGTGTTCTTGGTGTAGATACCAAGATGATGGAGACTCGTCCCTAAGTAGCCGAAACACCTTAGGAAACGGAAAAACCGCAAACTCAAAATCTCAAATGACAAATGTCAAATGGTGGTAGCGGAAAGCGGTGGTGGTTTGCACTAGGCAATGCGGAAGTGGAGTGATGGCTATACACGTGTCCAAGTTGAAGTTGCCGTCCCTAAGTAGCCGAAACACCTTAGGAGACACAAGCCACAACTCGAACAAGCTCAAACAACAATTGGGTTAAGTTGGGTTGTCGGAAGTGTATGGTGGGCAAGGTTATGTGGAAGTGGTGGTGGTGGTTGATGAAGAAGCAATTGTCCCTAAGTAGCTGAAACACCTTAGGAGGCTCTAATCACAACTCAAACAACCACATATGCAATGGGGAACAAAATGGGTTAGGTTGCGGAAGTCGGTGGTGGTAATGCAGATGATATGGTGGAGGGCCTAGGCAAACTTGCCAAATTTCAGAAAATATGATGGAGTCAAATGATGTTGGTGGTATTTTTGTGGGATAGGGGATGTCAATAGCTTCAAAACGAGCTAAAGAACGTGAAAAACGGAGTTCGGATGAATTAGTTATGACCAAAACAAAATTTCAGCCGTGTCAGTTTCAGGGTTAACCGGACATCCGGGAGGAGGTCCAGCTCATCCGGGCTATGTCAGGATGATCCAGGAGGACATCTGGATGATCCGGGTTCGTCAGCTCCGGTTCTGTTTTCTGGGTGCGTGGGGTATCCGGACGTCCGGGAGAGGGTCCAGCTGATCCGGGAGGTGTCCGGATGATCCGGGAGAAGGTCCGGATGATCCGGGCAGGTCAAACTGCTCGAGATTTCCTCTCGGGGACGAATTTTTGGGCGGAAATGGATGATTTTCGGGGGAAAATTTGATGGATTTCGTGGATGGAAGGTGGGGAAACTTGGGAGATGCTAGATCCACTTGAAACCAAGAAAATCCACGGATCAAAATCAACAAAACATCATCAAACCAACAAATCACAAAAAAAATTGGGGCTATTTTTGGTGGGGATTTTTGGATTTAGGACGAAATCAACAAAATCAAGCTAGAAAAAGACGGGGTAGGGGCTCCAAAAACGTGATCAACGTGGCTCATGATACCATATGATGTAGGGTGGAACCCTATAGCGATGATCTTTCACGTTTGGAGTGGGATCCCTCGAAGAACACGATGAACACGGGGAAGAACGGGGAGAAATCACAAGGGGAAACACTCAAGAACAAGTCTAAATCACACATCCACTAGGCAATCAAACACACAAGATCACAAGGTACATGAACAACAAAGGGAAAGATACAAGGTAAGGTTCATCTCCAAGAGGAGGTCTTGATGATATCCTAGATGGATCTTCCCACAAGGGGGTCTTGATGATATCCCGCAGGATCTTCTCACATGGAGGTCTTGAACTCCATGGGAGTGGTAGTCTCTCTCTCAAGAGTAGAGGTAGGAGCAAAGCTCACCTAAGAATGAGCTATCATATTTGCTAACCCTCAAAATGGGGAGGAGGAGGTCTATTTATAGTCCAGTGGGCGAAGGGGTAAGTGAGGGGGCGAATGGGTACATGGGCCTCGGCCCGAAACGTTGCACGCAGGCAAGGCCCGGATGATCCGGATGGGGGTCCGTATGATTCGACCATCGTCTGGATGATCCGGGAGGGGGCCCGGATCATCCGGCTTCACATGAGGCCTTCGGGTGTCTTCGGACGCAATTATCCTGATGATCCGGAGGGGGACCCGGATGATCCGGCTGAGCCCGGATGATCCGGACGGCGGTCCGGATGTCCGGCCTGGCTCCTGCAGCCGCTCCGTCTTCTTCTCCTTTCTCCCGTCTTCTTTTCCACGCTTCCCTCGCGGATGGTGTAGACGTACACTTGCGCTCGCACTCCTCCTCGACATCCGTGATGTTCCGACAATACCTATGCATGCACACGTAAGGAGTGTCAAGTAGTATACCATCCTCGAGAGTGTCAAGTGAGCACGTGTAAAGGAGATGATTCACCTTTGTGTATGTGAAGTAGATGTCGCACGTGTCACTTGCCAAATGGACTCTTAGCATGGTGATGTCCATAGGATGCTCCGCATCACCCTTCCTAGCAAACCATTGCTTGGCTATGTTACCGCTTTGCTCAGCCCCTCTTATAGCATTGTTAGTTGCAGGTGAAGTTGAAGATTGCTCCATGATGGACATGATTATGTTGGGATATCACAATATCTCTTATTTAATTAATGCATCTATATACTTGGTAAAGGGTGGAAGACTCGGCCTTATGCCTGGTGTTTTGTTCCACTCTTGCCGCCCTAGTTTCCGTCATAACGCGGTTGGGTGATTTATGGGACCCCCTTGATAGTTCGCTTTGAATAAAACTCCTCCAGCAAGGCCCAACCTTGGTTTTACCATTTGCCTCACCTAGCCCTTTTTCCCTTGGGTTTCCGGAGCCCGAGGGTCATCTTTATTTTACCCCCCTGGGCCAGTTCTCCTCCGAGTGCTGGTCCAAACCGAGCGATGTCCGGCGCCCCCTGGGCAACCAGGGTCTATGCCAACCCGTCGTCTTGCTCATCCGGTGTGCCCTGTGAACGAGATATGTGCAGCTCCTATCGGGATTTGTCGGCACATCCGGGCGGCTTTGCTGGTCTTGTTTTACCATTGTCGAAATGTCTTGTAAACTGAGATTCCAAGACTGATCGGGTCTTCCTGGGAGAAGGAATATCCTTCATTGATCGCGAGAGCTTATCATGGGCTAAGTTGGGACACCCCTGCAGGGTATAAACTTTCGAGAGCCGTGCCCGCGGTTATGTGGCAGATGGGAATTTGTTAATGTCCGGTTGTAGATAACTTGACACCAGATTCGAATTAAAATGCATCAACCGCGTGTGTAGCCGTGATGGTCTCTTCTCGGCGGAGTCCGGGAAGTGAACATGGTTTTGGGTTATGTTTGACGTAAGTAGGAGTTCAGGATCACCTCTTGATCATTACTAGTTGACGACCGTTCCTTTGCTCCTCTTCTCGCTCTCATTTGCGTATGTTAGCCACCATATCTTGCTTAGTCGCTGCTGCAACCTCACCACTTTACCCTTCCTTTCCCCTTTAAGCTTTGCTAGTCTTGATACCCATTGTAATGCGATTGCTGAGTCCTCGTGGCTCACAGATTACTACAACAATAGTTGCAGGTAAAGGTTTATGCGATGATCATGACGCGAGAGCGATGTTTACTTGTTTTGGAGTTCTTCTTCTGCTTCTTCTTCGATCAGGGGATAGGTTCCAGGTCGGCAGCCTGGGCTAGCAGGGTGGATGTCGTTTGAGTTTCTGTTTGTGTTTCATCCGTAGTTCGGATGTTGATCTTATGTATGATGTATTGTTGTATTCGTGTGGCATTGTATGCCTCTTGTATGTATCCCTATCCATTATGTAATGTTGATGTAATGATATCCACCTTGTAAAAGCGTTTCAATATGCGGTTCTATCCTTGTTGGGACCTTCGAGTCTCTTTAGGATAGTATCGCATATTGGGCGTGACAAAGATGCCAAGACACTTTTGGGCGGAAGCGGTTGAGACAGCTTTTCATGCTATGAATCGAATATATCTTCACAAGCTTCTCGGCAAAACGGCATATGAGCTACTCACCAGCAACAAACCCCAAGTTGGATACTTTCAAGTATTTGGCTCAAAGTGCTACATTCTTGATAAGCATCGTCGCTCGAAATTTTCTCCTAAATCTCATGAAGGTTTACTACTTGGTTACGGCTCAAACTCTCACACTTACCGTGACTACAACAATTTCACCCGAAAGGTTGAAGACGATAGATGTGAAGTTTGATGAATCTAACGGCTCGCAAGTAGAGCAATTGCCAATTAATGTAGGAGAAAAAGATCCATCGGAAGCAGTCCATTGGCGAAATTCACCCAACGGAGGTGAAGGAGAGTACTTCGTCCATTTAAGTGGAAGCCTCAACTTCACATCAAGGTGAACTACAAGTTGACTTGGAGGCATCCATAAGTGGAACCCATCAAGACAGAGGAAATTTGGAAGTACAACAAGATGAACCACCTCGACTTCCTTCTCCACCTCCACAAGAGAATGATAGTGCAAGCAACAATGAAGAAGAAGATGGTGAGAATGTTCCACCCCAACCCAAGCAAAAGCTCTCATGAGTTCGAGCAAGTGTCTCAAGAGATCATCCCATTGAACAAATCTTCGATGACATTCAAACTGAGAGAATCATTCGCTCTAAAACTCGTTTGGCTAACTTTTGTGAATGCTACTCATTCATTTCTAGTGTTCAACCTATGAAGGTAGAAGAAGCTCTTGAGGATCCGGATTAGATAAATGCTATGCACGAAGAGCTACATAACTTCGAGAGGTATTGGTGGTGGTCACAATTGAGTATTGTCCAAAGTCTTCTTGACCTACAGCCAAAGCCCATAGTCATGACCCGACCATGTTGTGGCTTGGTGGGCTTAAGGGTTTCAAGGACTCTACGGTGCGAGTGAACGTTTATCATCACATCCTTGAGCACACTTTCTTGGAATCCAATTGTTCTATCTAATCCTCCAAAAATACCACCTTATACCACCGAAAGCATTGTTGGAGATATGCCCTAGAGGCAATCATGTATGATGATATTTCTTATGTGTTTATGAATAAAGATAGTCCTTGGATGTAATCAATGATACTTGTTGGCAAGTACGTGACTTGTCTGTGAGATCTTGTGTTGTATGATACATCCTAGATTGTCCCTAGTCGCAAGTGACGTGTGGGCATACGTCAGACTAGACTAGCATATGACATTGTCTATGGCTTGGTCTCACTAGCCATGGAGCACTGGATGCTAACCGGATAATATGGACTCGGAAGGATCTAGTCAGATTCGACGTAGTCGAATTTGAGTCGAGATAAGGTCTGAGTCGGACAGACCCAACTATGAGACACAACGATATGTCATCTGTGAGTCTCTAGTACAACATACGTTCTATGTCCTAAGACCTGAGCTGACGCATGTACTCGGGATGGTGATAGACTTGCTTTGGGCCGAGCAAATGCTACTCCGTGGCTGGGTAGTTACAAAGGTAGGTTTTGGGTTTGTCCAGTCCCATGCTGCGAGACATGGTCGAGCAAGATGGGATTTGCCCCTCCGATCAGGAGAGATATACTCTGGGCCCCTCGTGTGAGCCGACTAGGATAAGCATGGCCATGCGACAGGGATTATGAGATAATCCGGTTTGTGGTCGGTATCACTGGAACGAGAAAGAGGTCGAGCTAGCACAAGGATGACAGTCTCGCCTTGAGCCCGACAACATATATCGTGAGGCAAAGGGAATAGAAGTGTGACAGGTTGTGCAGGTTCGGCTAACCAGCTTCATAGTCTGCTTGGTGGTCGGCACACCTTGCTAGAGGCCGCTACCAACCGTGCAGGTCGGAGGTGATCCGAAATGTGACCAAGCCGACTTGAACCTAAGGGGTCGCGCGCTTAAGGGAAGGAACCTACAAGGTCGGTTCGGAGGACACTAGTCGGATGTGATCCGAGCTGGGCTTGGAACGCGACCAAGTAGACTTTGGGCTTTAGGATCCGTGCAAGGCCCAAGTGTTGAGCCTGCAACGGATGCCTATAAATAGTAGAGGTGCGGCACACTTATTCAATTGAACGCTTCGGCGCCGTCGTTAGGGCTTTGCATGTGTTGCAACTAGCCACCTCCACTCGTCGCTGGTTGTGTGATCGGACCTAGCAGTCCGCCGCGCGACATTCCTCCTGCACGTGCAGATACCGTTAGAGGTGGTGCACTTGCGCCGCTCCGGCGAACTTGTACATGGGATCGGACGACCGGCTGTTCGAGGGAGATCGAACGAGGAGGAGACGATCCACGTGGACACGCTGCCCCAACTCTTCTTTCGATGCACGACACTGTGCATCTAGTGGTAATGAACTATGATCCATCTCCCGTAGCATGTTTCAGGTTGTTCTGCGTGTAGGAAAATTTTAATTTGCAGTCAACGCACCCTACCGTAGAACCCAACAGTGGTATCAGAGCCTCTGCTATAGGATTTGGATTCAGATTGTATGCATATTAGATATGTGGAGGCAACATATGAGATCCGTTGTCCTTGATGAGATCGGCTATGTGCACGGTTGATGAGATCAGTTGCACATGGGGATTGAAGAGGCTATGTTTTCTGATGATCGGAGTCGATGAGGTCGTGACACAACCTACCCCTACCGGTCGGTATCCGCCATCGGGGTTAACAGTGAAACGTAAACCCGAATCGGACCGCCGTGTGTGTAGCGCTGTGTATTTCATACCCGACACACAAACAGGTAGAATGCTATGCATAACTTTGTTTTGCAGGTTTGATGTGAATAGTATGGTTCATGTGTATGTGATGCATGTGTGTAATTTCTACATGGCCTGAGTGTCATGTTTGTCAGCCGGCAAGAGCTAAAGAGTTGTCATTATAATATATAACGACCTGTGTCTTGACTTGTGACTCTATGTAAAATTCATTACTAGTTGTAGTAGTTGGATAATAGAGATCAGGTTGGTGGCTTGGCATCCCAGCATGACAAACAAGATGGAGTTCCTAGATGGTCATCGGAGTCGGAGCCGACCTGGAAGAACGTCCATGAAGGAGCCATACTATTTCATAATATGTGTTTATTTGTGATTGTTATGCTTCTTTGTTTCTATGCATGTTAGAATGGTAGAAAGATCCCTCATGAATATCAAGTAAATTGCCATTCCCGATGTTGCACCTTTGCACGTCAAGTATGTCTAGTAGTGGGCTCATAAAATTGGGGTGCTGCTAGGTGTCCTTGAACTGAAGGGTTCGTGTCGGACACGGACATGCACCGCATCAGGTTAACTTGACAAGGCTATCAAAACGGTTCTGGGCCTTGTGGCAAAGAAGGTTGGGAGTCGGGTATGAGATACCTTCCCAACCAACAGGGTCGTATAGAGATACGATTAGCAAGGAGTTGCTTACCGGATAGGTATGTTGGCTAGCAGTGATGCTAAAGCTCACTAGTCGCATGCGCTAGTCGGATCCTGAATCACTGAGAGTCTGCGAAGGGATGCTGACTTCAGTGGGAGTATTTCTGTTTAGGCTAGAATTACTCTACATAAACACATTGCTTAGTGATTGCATATTTTCTGTTGTAGATCAATGGCACCACCTTCTCAACTCAACTTTGCATTGAAATCAATTCTGGAAAAGGATAAACTGAATGGAACAAACTTTGCCACCTGGTATAGAAATATGAGAATTGTTCTCAAGCATGATAAAAAGGAACATGTTCTAGAGGATCCACTTCCAGGGGAACCTGTCGATAATGCTAATGCCACAACTAAGAATGCCTACCAGAAACTTGATGAATCAACGGAGATCAGATGTCTGATGCTGGCTTGTATGGAGCCCGATTTGCAACAGCATTTCGAAAATGTTGAGGCTTACGATATGATCGAGAGTCTCAAGAGCATGTTTTAGACACAGGCTAGGACTGAAAGGTTCAACGTCTGGTGATCCTTGATGGATTGCAAGCTAAAGGAAGGTGATCCACTGAGCCCACATGTGATCAAGATGATAGGATATGTGCAAGCTTTGGACAGTTGGGCTTCCCGCTCTTGGATGAGCTTGCTACAGATGCAGTTCTGGGTTCTCTTCCTCCCAACTATGGGACGTTCATCTCGAACTATCGTATGCATGGCATGGATAAGAATCTCACTGAATTGCATGGGATGCTCAAAGTGGAAGAGCAGGATATTAAGAAAGGCACGCATCAAGTGTTGATGGTGCAGAAATCAGCTAAGTTCAAGAAGAGTTGGTCCAATAAAAAGGCTAAGGCAAAGGGCACGGAGACGGTGACCTCCACCGCTGCACCGAAGTCTGGATCAGACTCGAAGACTGTTTGCTATCACTGCAAGGAGACTGGTCAATGGAAGAGGAACTGTAGCAAGTGGCTTGCAGAGCATGGCAAGAAGGCCAGAAATGCTTCTTCAGGCAAAGGTACACTTGTTGCATATGTTATAGACATTTACCTTGTTGACATACCTAGTAGCTCTTGGGTATTTGATACCGGATCGGTTGTTCATATTTGCAACTCAATGCAGGGGCTGGTAAGAACTAGGCGTGTGGCACAAGGGGAGATTGACATCAGGATCGGCAACAAAGCAAGAGTTGCTGCGTTGGAGGTCGGCATGATGCAGCTCCAGCTTCCTTCCGGATTTATTATGGAATTGAATAATTGTTATTACATTCCAGCACTTAGTCGGAACATTATTTCTGCCTCATGTTTGATGAGTCAAGGTTATGAATTCAATTTAAAGGACAATGGTTGTTCGATATTTTTGAATGGTATGTTCCACGGCTATGCACCCATTGTTGATGGACTATTCATTTTGAATCTGGAAACGGAACCTGTCTATAATATGAATGTCAAGAGGCATAAGCCTAATGAGATAAATCCAACATACTTCTGGCATTGTCGGCTTGGATACATTAGTCTGAAACGCATGAAGAAGCTCGATGATGATGGGCTCCTGACTTCGTCCGACTTCAGGTCGTTCGAGACATGTGAATCATGCTTGCTTGGCAAGATGACTAAGTCTCCTTTCGCAAAGAGTTGCGAGAGGGCGTCCGAGCTATTGGAACTTATACATAGTGATGTGTGTGGTCCAGTGAGCACAACTGCCAGAGGCGGCTATCAGTACTTCGTGACTCTTACCAACGACTTGAGTAGATATGTATATATCTATTTGACGAGGCACAAGTCGGAAACTTTTGAACAGTTCAAAGAGTTTTAGAATGATGTTGAGAATCAGCTTGGCAAGACTACAAAGCTTCTATGATCTGATCGTGAAGGTGAGTACATGAGCCAGGAGTTTGATGATAATCTGAAAAGTCGAGGTATAGTACCTCAGCTCACACCTCCGGGTATGCCATAGAGAAACAGCATGTCGGAACAGAGGAATAGGACCTTGTTAGACATGGTCCGGTCTATGATGAGCAAATCGGATTTACCCTTGTCATTCTGGGGATACGCTCTAGAAACTACAGCTTTCACACTTAACAGGGTACCATCAAAATCCGTAGACAAGACACCACATGAGATGTGGACCCGGAAGAGTCCTAGTTTGTCTTTTCTAAAGATTTGGGGTTGTGAAGCATTTGTCATGCGACTTATGTCAGACAAGCTTACACCTAAATCGGATAAATGCATATTCGTGGGATATCTGAGGGAAACCTTGGGATATAGCTTCTACAACCGGGAAGATAACAAAGTGTTAGTTGCTCGGAACGAGGTTTTCCTTGAGAAAGAGTTTCTCAGTCGGGAGACCAGTGGGAGGACGGTTCGACTCGAAGAAATTCGAGGACCACTCGGGAACGGCCTGGCTGGTGATGAGATCATACCGGAGTCAGTCAGGGAACCCGTAGTGGAAACAGCACTGGAACCACGGACATCGGAAAGATTGCACAGAGTGCGTGATGTATTGTTACTAGAAAGCGACGAGTCGGCCACATATGCGGAAGCGATGGTGAGCCCAGATTCCAAGGCATGGCTGGAGGCCATGAGATCCGAGTTAAAGTCCATGGATGAGAATCAATTCTGGGACTTGGTTGATCCGCCACCTGGCGTAACTGCCATTGGTTGCAAATGGGTCTTTAAGAATAAAACCAATGTGGATGGAAATGTTTAGATCCACAAAGCTCGGCTTGTCGCTAAGGGTTATGGACAAGTTCAAGGAATTGACTACGACGAGACTTACTCGCCGGTAACGATGCTGAAGTCGGTGAGGATCGTACTAGCTATAGCTACATATTTCGATTACGAGATATGGCAGATGGATGTCAAGACAGCTTTCCTTCACAGAAATTTAACCGAGGACGTGTATATGATAAAGTCTGAGGGTTTTGTCAATCCGACTAGGGCTAGTAAGGTATGAAAGATCAAGAGATCGATTTATGGGTTGAGGCAAGTGAGGGAGTCCTGGACTAGGGGGTATCCGGACAGCCGGACTGTATACATCGTCCAGACTATTGAAGCGTGAAGATACAAGACTCAAGACTTCGGCCCGTGTCCGGATGGAACTCTCCTTTGCGTGGAAGACAAGCTTGGCGATCCGGATATTGTGTTTCCTTCCTTGTAACCGACTCCATGTAAACCCTAGCCCTCTCCGGTGTCTATATAAATCGGAGAGGTTGGTCCTTAAAAGGCCTATCACAATTACAATCATACCATCATAGGCTAGCTCTTAGGGTTTAGCCTCTACGATCTCGTGGTAGATCTACTCTTGTACTACTCATATCTTCAATATTAATCAAGCAGGAAGTAGGTTTTACCTCCATCGAGAGGGCCCGAACCTGGGTAAACATTGTGTCCCTCGCTTCCTATTACCATCAGCCTAGACGCACAGATCGGGACCCCTACCCGAGATCCGCCGGTTTTTTCACCGACATTGGTGCTTTCATTGAGAGTTCCTCTGTGTCGTTGCTGCAAGGCTCGATGGCTCCTTCAATCATCGTCAACGACACGAACCAAGGTGGGACTTTCCTCCCCGGACAGGTCTTCGTGTTGGGCGGCTTCGCACTGCGGGCCAATTCGCTTGGCCATCTGGAGCAGATCGACAGCTACGCCCCTAGCCATCAGATCAGGTTCGGAAACCAGAACTACACGGCTGACCTTCCCGGAGACTTGATCTTCGACAGATTCGTGCCTGCGCTAGGAGCACCGGACAGTCACGACGGGCATGGCTTAGACCTACTGTCAGACAACACTCAGGATATCACCCCTGCAGTAGCCCTGGACCCAAATCCGGAGCAGGCTGCGTTGCCTAAGGACGGAGGGATGGACCCTGCCCCGCAGGCCGTACCCTCATCGGCGGTGGAGCCGAACACATGCCTCACTTCTGAGGAAGCCTGTGACTCCGGACCCCCGGATTCGTATCCGGTTGTAGGTTCCAGTCCGCGCGCTCCTAAGCCCGCCGAGCCTGGTTGGGCTCCGGTAATGGAGTTTACTGCTACGGATATCTTCCAGCACTCGCCCTTTGGTGGTGTACTGAACTCGTTAAAGTCTCTCTCTTTATCAGGAGATTCATGGCCGAACTATGTCTGGCTTGAGTGGGAAGCAGGCGACGAAGGAATTCGCTGCCCACCCACCACCCACTTCATAGCCACGGTTGATGATTTAACCGACATGCTTGACTTTGACTCCGAAGGCATCGACGGTATGGACGACGATGCAGGAGAAGATTCAGAATTTATGGGGTGCTGGACTTCCGCCTCATCACACGACATATACATGGTGGATACGCCCAAGGAGGACGACGGCGACAATCCAGAAGATAAAAACCCCGGGCAAAAGCCAAAGCGACGGCGCAGACGCCGTTCCAAGTCCAACAACAGTAAAAATAACAGCAAGAGCGCCAGAAGGATCGACATACCAGTAAACTCCGAAGGCAATAATGACCACAAGGACCCAGCGATGGAGCAGGACGAGCCAGGTCATGCCGAACCAAGTTCGGAGCAGATGCCCAATCACAATGATCCAGAGGGACGAGTTCATCAAGCCGCCCCAGGACAAGAACACAATCCGGACGATGATGCATTCATCATCCCAGAGACACGCGCGGAATGAGATAACCTCCACCAAAAGCTTATGGCCATTGCAAGAAGTCTAAAGAAGCAGAAGCAACAGCTCAAATCCGCACAAGAAATGCTCAATCGCAGATGGAATAAAGTGCTAGACACTGAAGAAAGATACGGTGACGATTGCCATACAAAGAGCTATCCAAAACGCAAGATACTGCCAGAATCCGATGGCGAGGCCGCTCCGCCAAAGAGTAACATGACCAGGAGGCCAGACGTACCACTTCATAACCGCAACAAAGCGGCTACCGACACCGCGCACGATCTACGAGAGCACCTGGATAAGAAAGCTGGCGCAGCTAGATCCATCTACGGATCTAAAGGACACACCCCGGCGAGGGACTGTGGTCACCAAAACGATTATGCTAATCAAATAGCAGTTCGGAATAAACACTGGACACAACAACAGTCGACGGCATGCCACAACATGTCCAGATACAGAGGGGCTGCTCACCCCCTGTGCTTCACAGAAGAAGTACTGGACCATGAATTTCCATAGGGCTTTAAACCTGTGAACTTAGAGGCATACAACGGAACGACAGACCCAGGGGTCTGGATCGAGGACTTTATCCTGCATATACATATGGCTCGTGGGGATGACCTTCACGCCATCAAATACCTTCCCCTCAAACTAAAGGGACTAGCTCGACACTGGTTGAAAAGCCTCCCCGAAAATTCAATTGGGAGTTGGGAGGAACTCGAGGATCCTTTCAGGGCCAATGTTCAAGGGACTTATGTCCGGCCTCCGGATGCTGACGATTTAAGTCACATAATCCAACAGCCCGGAGAGTTCGCCCGCAAGCTGTGGAACAGATTTCTCACTAAAAAGAATCAAATTGTCGATTGTCCGGACACCGAAGCCTTAGCGGCATTCAAACACAGCATCCGCGACGAGTGGCTCGCCAGACACCTCGGCCAAGAAAAGCCAAGGACAATGACAGCCCTAACAAGCCTTATGACCCGCTTTTGCGCGGGTGAAGATAGCTGGCTAGCCCGTAAAGGCACCAGCGACCCCAGCACATCCGAAATAAGGGATGGCAACAAGAAGCCACGACGTAATAAAAACAAACGCCAAAACAAGGAAGAGAGCCTGGATAACACAACGGTTAATGCTGGATTCAGGGGCTCTCGACCTGATCAGCAAAAGAAGCCATCTAAAGGCAGTAAAGAGGGACCGTCCGGTCTGAATAGAGTCCTAGATAGACTATGCCAAATTCATGGAACCCCTGACAAGCCTGCGAACCACACGCACAGAGAGTGCTGGGTCTTCAAGCAGGCCCGCAAATTAAATGCCGAACACAAGGGAAGGGAAACACCAAGTGAAGACGAGGACGAACCTCGCTAGCCAAACACTGGGGGACAGAAAAAATTCCCGCCAGAGGTTAAAACAGTAAACACGATCCACGCGACTCACACATCCACGAGAAGGCACGAATGCGCGCTCAGAAACGCGTGCGCCATAGAGCCCAGCATACCCACACCTAGTTACTGGATGACTAGTCCGATCACTTTCGATCACACGGACCACCCGACTAGTATTCGACACGAAGGATTAGAGGCATTGGTGCTTGACCCAATAATCGACGGGTACCATCTCACCCACGTCCTCATGGATGGCGGCAGCAGTCTCAATTTAATATGACGACACTGTCCGCAGGATGGGGATAGACCCATCCAGAATTAGTCAATGCAACACCACCTTTGAAGGGGTGATACCAGGCGTTGAAGCCTACAGCAGGGGCTCCATTGTACTAGAGGTAACATTCGGCTCTCCAGGCAACTCCAGAAGCGAAGAACTACTCTTCATCATCGCACCCTTCCAAAGCGACTATCATGCATTGCTTGGAAGAACGGCCTTCGCCCGCTTCAACACATTGCCGCACCATGGCTACCTTACACTCAAGATGCCTGGTCCACGTGGCGTCATCACCGTTAGCGAAATCACAAAGCGCTCTTCACGCGCAGAGGAACACGCAACGGCCCTGGCGACCGGACTATAAGCGGCCTCCAATATTAGAAAACATGACTGGTCATTAAGACCACAGACACGGTTAGACGAGTCCGGTAGCCCGGACACAATTGAACCAGGGCACCATATATGTAATCCCATAGCGGACATCAGGGGCTATAAATATTTAATACAACCCCACACTTGGCTCAACCTTATTGGCAGGCCAACATCTTACACTTTTACTATCCATCGCATACTTACGTTGTCCACTCCTACGAGTTTTGTTTTTTCCACAGACAATGTTCGCGCGATACCCTTCCAGGATACGGCACAATGGAGACAAAGGCGCAGACGTGCAGCAAGGCCCCGTTCAACATGTTTCTCTTTAGATTAAGCCCCTGTGTAAACCTTTTCTATTGCCTCTTGTTGTTTTACCATCCCATGGGTTCCATACCCACGGAGGATACTACCGTTATTGGCATTTTGCCACGACAGATTAACGCACGTACCTGGAAACACAGAGTTTATAATGAATGGGCATTCTTGAGCCCATCGCCTGTTATAAAGTCCGAATACCTTCGGGAGTGTTCGGCGTCACGAGTTTGTCCTTATATGCATCAGCTCCGAATCATGTCTTTGGTCGAATATTGGGTTTGCCCGGCTCCTCGGTTTGCCGCCTTACGTTCTGTTATTATCGCTAAGGTGGCCAAAGGAGAACTACTGCGATTGTGCCCTGGTTATTCCGGACGAGCACCTCAGTAGAGAAAGCCGAAAACTGACTGTCATGATATAGCGAGAGACTCTTCAACCACTCGAAGACTTATCGGAATCTTTAGGATCCCTCCGCATTAATGAAGGACCATTTCCCGGTCATGTACACACGTGCCCGTATTCGGATGCAAGCAAAGGTACCAGGGGCTACATAGTAGCCCCACCATTAGACTCCCATGGCTAAGCGAAAGCGTTACAGCTATATAGTGCGGTTGCCTAGTTCGACGTGCGATCACCTCCTTAATGGACCAAGACGTTGGATCAAGTGTGATTATGCATATTTTTCTCGAACACCCCCACATTATATGCATGGGGGCTGAAGCCAATGACTGCTAACTTTTGGATTACATGTATATATATACAAAAAATGGCCGCACAGGAGACACAATAATACTTTCAGGCAAAAAGTATAAATATAGCCTTATAACCAAAATAACATTGTTTTTACAATGATCTGATTTGTCACTCGAACAAGACATCCTTCAAGCACTGCACCTCTATTAGGCGGGCACCTTCTGTTACCTATGCCAAATAGTGCTCGTCCGGATATTGGCCTCCCTCCGGATCCTGGGTCGCCACAATGGTGGCCTCCATACATGTCCAAAATGCTTTAACGCGGGGAAGGGCCATCCGTGCACCTTCTATGCATGCCGACCTTCTCATGGCATCAATCTGGGGCACGGCCCCAAGGAATTGCTGCACCAAGCCAAAATAACTGTCCGGCTTAGGCCCCTTCGGCCAAAGATGGTCTATTACAGACTGCATTGCAAGCCCGAACAGCCTGTGAAACTCCGCTACAGCAGCCATCTTGTCACTTAACGGCAGCGGGCGAGTGGGAGCATTGAATTGCGACCAAAAACGATTCTCCACTTCCTTATCACCCTGGTCCTCGAAGAACTTGGCAGCATCAGTTGTACTCTTCGCCAAATCCGCATACGCATCCGAAGGACTCCAGCGTCCATCCAGGGGAACGTACTTCGGATCGAAAAAACTTCATCCGCAGCAAGTAGGAGCCCCCAGCCGCGATTTTACCGGTCTGTTGAAGCTCCTGCCGCGCACCCCTGAGCTCGGTCCGTATTTCCTTGGTGGCATTAAGTGCCTTGTTCAGGTCGGCCGAACTATCCTTATGTTCCTTTTTAAGGAGCTCATACCGGTCAGCGGCATTTTTTAACTCCACAGCCATTTCGGCTATCTTTTCCTCGCTTTGGCGATGAGCAGCCTGTTCGGCTCTCAAATCTTCGGCCGCTTTTAGGGCAGCCGCATTGCTAACCCGAGCTTGCTCCTTGGCCCGGGCAAGTTCCGCCCTTAGGGCCTCCACGGCAGCAGCACCATCTGCAGTCCAAATATACCACATTAATATCATGTCGCCTTCATATTTTCCTATACAAAGGGAGGCAGAGCACCTACCTTGTGATTTGTCCAGCCGCTCGTTCACCAGCGTGATATCGGCATCAATCGATCCAATCTGCCTCGTTAGTTTGGCAACTTCAACGGACTGGTCGACTGTCGGACGCAGAGTTACCTGCTCGTATTTACAAAGCAATCATTGGTTTATGATCCCCCGTTTGCCGCCTAGGGCGGGCAACCAGAGTCTCAGGGGCTACTATCTATATGGAGCACACCTAGCGCATGCCTCACAGCCAAAAAAATAGTGTATTCTTCACTACATACCTCAAAGCCTCTGAGCAGGCTTGTAAATGCTTCATTCAAACCGCTTGTAGCGGATGAAATCTTCTTGAGCACCTCGCTCATTAATGAGCGGTGCTCCTCCAAGAGCATAGCTCGCTCCAGTAGGCCTGTCAGTACGTCCGGCCGGACATTGAACTGTGTCGGACCCTTCCCATTGCCCCTCGTGTGAGCCAAATGCTCCGGGCTCAGGGCGGCTAACGCGTTGGCTTCCGGCTTCGACGGATCCGGACTCCTCCATGACGACACCTTGGTGTCGCCCGCTTCATGAGGCGGAGAGGTGGGTGGGGTCTCGCTCTCCATCATCTCCGGAGGAAGATCCCCCGAAGACGAACTCTGTTGAGAAGAGCTGCTAACCGGACTGCAAAAGACGAATCATGGTTATTGATGTAGGAGAAACACAGTAGCTTCGAATTAACGATTGACTTACAGCTCGGTGGAGGGCTGGCCCGTTGGCGGGCATAACAAGGTGAGGGTGCCCGTCGGGGCAGGGGCCCCTGGGGATACCTCTTTCCCTGGCTTGGGCATTTCCGTCTCCAAGTCTTCGGAGGCAGCCCTCTTCTTCCCGCGCGGGGAGGAGGCCTTAGCCTCCCCTTCCCGGCTATCCTCCTTAGGGGAGGTAACAATTCCCTCGGTTCGGATGCATAGTGTGTGAAGTTCTGTTTCTTCGTTCTTCCCCTTGTCTTTCCCTGAGGGCATTCTGTTGAGTACCCGGTCAAGCATCTTGGCCATGGTGGGACCAGGAGAGCCTTCGGGAAGTGGCGCCGGACACTTGATTCTCTCTGCCTTGCTGAGCCATTCCTGGCCACGGATGATTTTCAGAATAAACAATTATGACAAATACAAAACAAGGTGTCCGGTATCAAGGTTACTTACTTGGGTATCTAGGCGATTGTAGCTTAGGCCTGCATCCTCGGTGGTGTCCGGACATTCTACTTTCGGTCTGAAGAATAATTTGCACATCCCTTCGAGCTTCAAGCCAAACAAGTGTTTAACAGTCTGCGGACCCTCTAGATTGAACTCCCACATCCGGAGAGGCCGGCATTGGCACGGCAACATCCGTCGGATTAACATCACTTGCATTATGCTGACAAGGTTAATGTCCCTCTCAAGAAGCTCTCGGATACGGCTCTGCAGTACTGGTACATCGCCAGCGGGCCCCCAATTCCGTCCTACCTCGGTCCAAGATGCTAGTTGTGATGGAGGGCCCGAGCTGAACTCGGGGGCGGCCACCCACTTTGTGCCTCTGCGAGCCGTGACATAAAACCATCTCCGTTGCCATACATCAGATACTTCTGGGAAAGAACCCTCTGGCCATGGGGCATCGGCGTTCTTGCTTATTACGGCACCTCCGCACTCTGCATGTTGCCCCTCGATCATCTTCGGCTCCACATTGAAGGTCTTAAGCCATAAGCTGAAGTGTGGGGTGACATGAAGGAAGGCCTCGTACACTATAATAAACGACGAGATATGGAGGATGGCGTCTGGAGCTAGATCATGAAAATCCAACCCATAATAAAACATGAGCCCCCTCACAAAAGGATCGAGGGTGACGCCCAAGCCACGGAGGAAGTGAGGAACAAACACGACGCACTCATTGGGCTCCGGTGTAGGGATGACCTGCCCTGGAGCAGGAAGCCTGTGCCGGATGTCGGCGGTCAGATATCCAACCTCCCTAAGCTTTGCAATGTCTTCCTCTTGGATTGAGGAGGCCACCCATCGGCCTTGAGGGCTGGATCCGAACATATTGGAGGATCTGGGGTGTTTGGGCTTAGGTCTCGGGTGTTGGAACTCGAGATGCGAGAAGGCGCAAGGGAGGTGGAAAAGAGGCATAGGCCTCGACCCCTTTATAAAGGGGGTGAATATCAAGAGTCCTCAGCGTGACTGCTTGAGGCTTATCTAAAAACACACGGAGTTATACGAACGGTCGTCGTGGGGTCACACCATCATAGGCTAGCTCTTAGGGTTTAGCCTCTATGATCTCGTGGTAGATCTACTCTTGTACTACTCATATCTTCAACATTAATCAAGCTGGAAGTAGGGTTTTACCTCCATCGAGAGGTCCCGAACCTGGGTAAACATTGTATCCCTGTCTTCCTGTTACCATCAGCCTAGACGCACAGATCGGGACCCCCTACCCGAGATCCACCAGTTTTGACACCGACAACAAGCATCTCAGAGCTGGAATATTCGTTTGATGAGGTCGTCACTGGTCTCGGTTTCATCAAAAGCGAAGAGGACGCTTGTTTATACAAGAAGTTAAGTGGGACCTCGATAGTGTTTTTGATCTTGTATGTGGATGACATACTACTGATCGGAAATGATGTTTCGATGCTAAACTCGGTCAAGGAATCATTGAATGGCAAGTTTTCAATGAAGGACCTTGGTGAGGCAGTGTATATTTTAGGCATTAAGATCTATAGAGATAGATCGAGGAGGCTACTCGGCTTAAGCTGGAGCATGTACATAGATAAAGTGTTGAAGCGGTTCAACATGAGTGAGGATTCGTGTACGTCAGGAACGGAGGGGCAGTGAGCTGGATGAGTTCCAAGCAAGATACGGTGGCCGATTCTACCGCAGAAGCCGAATACATTGCGGCTTGTGAAGCTGCAAAGGAAGATGTTTGCATCTGGCATTTCCTGGATGGTCTTAGTATTTTCCCAACCTCGGTAAAACCGTTGGACCTTTATTGTGATAATTCTGGTGCCATCGGACAAGCCAAGGAGCCGAGGAATCACCACAACGTCAGACACATAGATCGGAAATATCACCTGATACGAAAGATCGTAAAGAATGGTGATGTAGACTTATGCAAAATTCACACGGATGCAAATGTTGCAGATCCGTTGTCTAAGCCGCTTCCACAACCCAAGCATGAGGGACACGTTAGAGCTATGGGCATTCGATGTCTATTTGATTGACTCTAGTGCAAGTGGGAGACTATTGGAGATATGCCCTAGAGGCAATCATGTATGATGATATTTCTTATGTGTTTATGAATAAAGATAGTCCTTGGATGTAATCAATGATACTTGTTGGCAAGTACGTGACTTGTCTGTGAGATCTTGTGTTGTATGATACATCCTAGATTGTCCCTAGTCGCAAGTGACGTGTGGGCATACGTCAGACTAGACTAGCATATGACATTGTCTATGGCTTGGTCTCACTAGCCATGGAGCACTGGATGCTAACCAGATAATATGGACTCGGAAGGATCTGGTCGGATTTGACATAGTCGAATCCGAGTCAAGATAAGGTCCTAGTCAGACTGACCCAACTATGAGACACAGCGATGTGTCATCTATGAGTCTCTAGTACAACATATGTTCTATGTCCTAAGACCTAAGCTGACGCATGTACTCGGTATGGAGACGGACTTGCTTTGGGCCGACCAAACGCTACTCCGTGACTGGGTAGTTACAACGGTAGGATTCGGGTTTATCCAGTCCCATGCTGCAAGACATGATCGAGCAAGATGGGATTTGCCCCTCTGATCAGGAGGGATATACTCTGGGCCCCTCGTGTGATCCGACCAGGATAAGCATGGCCATGCGACAGGGATTATGAGATAATCCGGTTTGTGGTCGGTATCACTGGAACAAGAAAGAGGTTCGGCTAGCACAAGGATGACAGTCTCGCCTTGAGCCCGACAACATATATCGTGAGGCAAAGGGAACAGAAGTGTGACACATTGTACAGGTTCGCCTAACCAGCTTCATAGTCTGCTTGGTGGTCGGCACGCCTTGCTAGAGGCCGGTACCAACCATGCAGGTCAGAGGTGATCCGAACTGTGACCAAGCCGACTTGAACCTAAGGGGTCGCGCGCTTAAGGGAAGGAACCTACGAGGTCGATTCAGAGGACACTAGTCGGATGTGATCCGAGCTGGACTTGGAACGCGACCGAGTAGACTTTGGGGTTTAGGATCCGTGCAAGGCCCAAGTGTTGAGTCCGCGATGGATGCCTATAAATAGTGGAGGTGTGGCAGACTTATTCGATTGATCGCTTCGGCGCCATCGTTAGGGCTCTGCATGTGTTGCAACTAGCCACCTCCACTCACCGCGGGTTGTGTGATCGGACCTAGCAGTCCGCCGCATGACGTTCCTCCTGCACCCGCGGATACCGTTAGAGGCGGTGCAACTTGCGCCGCTCCAGCGAACTTGTACATGGGATCAGACGACCAGCTATTCGAGGGAGATCGGACGAGGAGGAGACAATCCACGCGGACGCGCTGCCGCAACTCTTCTTCCACTGCACGGCACTGTGCATCTAGTGGTAACAAACTGTGACCCATCTCCCGTAGCATGTTCTAGGTGGTTCTACGCGTAGGAAAATTTTCATTTGCAGTCGACGCACCCTACTGTAGAGCCCAACAAACATCACTTCATATGAGTCAAATCCAATCATCACTCATACTATTCATATCCTCATGATTCCGGAGAGGGGTCTAAACAAAATCGTACATGTCAACTATTCCCAAACTCATATGTATGGTTATTCTTATGTAAAACACCATGGGTAGATCATACAAGATGCTAAGCCTGAATTAAACATCACAATCCAAGTGCTCGGCCTATCCATCCAAGGTCCAAGGTAGTGTATCTCTATCCTAAGGAAACACATCTTATACCAATCCAAGATATTGTTCCCTTCTTATGAATCCAATTCAGTGGTTTATCAATCCATCAATCATTTCATGATCCATTACTCTTATAAATCCAATATCTATGGTGTTCCACATAATCTTCTAGAGTTCCTATAATTCTCAAATTCTAGAAAGACTACCTTATCACATCATATCCACAAATTTCCATTATCATGGTCAAGTAAACTCCAAAGTCAGTTGCATATAGATCCTTGAATTAAATTTGACAACAACCCAATATCCCTAGTTTATTATCCACCGAGAAATATGGTATCATGATCGAGATCATCAGTCTAAATCCAATTTACTCCAAACAATGTAGACTTACTCAGCATCTATTCTCCACTAGGATCACCTATTTAATCCAAATCTCACGTCCTACGAGAATTCCTACATGTTTCCCCAAGTCATTATCGTAATGTCAGCAAACTCCTATTGATATCATCTAATCAAGTCAAATTCTTATTCCTCCAAGAATCTCAGCTTGTAATCATAATTGTCTTATTAAATCCAATTTACTCAAGGGAGAGGTAAATAGTGCTACTCTATCAACTTGATCCACCAACTACATCTACCATCATGAAAGTCATGTATTCCACCAAAGGGTCTCATCTACTCCTCGGAGATATCTGTTGTAGCATCATCAAATC
Organism: Triticum aestivum; assembly: GCF_018294505.1. Classification (NCBI taxonomy): domain Eukaryota; kingdom Viridiplantae; phylum Streptophyta; class Magnoliopsida; order Poales; family Poaceae; genus Triticum; species Triticum aestivum. The sequence goes on along the minus strand of NC_057807.1, from coordinate 179,303,272 downwards.
CTCAAAACGACCTTCCCTATGGTATCATCAGATCAATTTCTAGCTTAAGGATGTAATGTGTTTGCTTGCTGTGGTCACTAGTTCCATAATGAACCCAGCGCTAAGAAAAGACTGTTTAAGCCAACTGGTTCTCTTGCAAATCCATAGGTTAAGCACTTGGTTAAGGGTTTGGGCTAGGGTAGCTCATGAGGTCCATGTTTATCTAGGGAAGTGTTTCCAATCTTGAGGGGAGAGCATCACTCTACGTGGTTGCATCTGGTTGATTAGGTCGTAGTCAAAGTCTTCAGTACTAGTTATTTGTCGAGGTAGATCCTTGGTTGATGCGGAGCATCCTATGGACATCACCATGTCAAGAGTCTGTTCCGTGAGTGACACATGCGACATCTACTTCACATACACAAAGGTGAATCTTCTCCTTTACACGTGCTCACTTGACCCCTTCAAGGATGGTATACTACTTGACACTTCTCCTGTGTGCATGCATAGATATTGTCGAAGCTTCATGGATGTCGAGGAGGAGTCCAAGCACCAAGGAACAACTACAAAAGAAGACGAAGCTGCTGAAGCTGCTGAAGCTACAGCGGCCGGACATCCGGCGCCTGGGCAGCCGTGCTGGAGCTGCCCCAACCGATAACCAACGGCATCAGCGGGCGGACATCCGGTGCCTCGCCAACACCCGGACATCCAGCCTCTCCCCTGGAAATCCGGCATCAACGACAGAACACACCAGAAGTTTGGCCACTTCAGCCCAGACATCCGGCCGAGACCCCAGACATCCAGCTCGTCCCGAAGCCCCCCCAGCCCGGACATCCGGCACCTGCGCGTGCACAGCCGGGCCAAAGGCCCATGTATCCCCTCCTCACTTACCCCTTCGTGGACTAGCCTATATATACTCCATTCCCTTCCTCTAGCTAGGGTAAGCAAAGTGATAGCTCATTTGTATGTGAGCTTTGCTCCTACCACTCCTCCTCTTGAGAGAGAGAGAGAGACCACTACTCCATTGGAGGCCAAGACCTCCATCTAGGAGAAGATCCCGCGGGATATCATCAAGACCCCCTCGCGGGAAGATCCGTCTAGGATACCATCAATACCTCCTCTTGGAGATGAACCTTATCTTGTATCTTTTCCTTTGTTGTTCATGTACCTTGTGGATCTTGTGTGTTTGATTGTCTAGTGGATGTGTGATTGCACCTTTTCTTGAGTGTTTTCCCTTGTGATTTCTTCCCATACTTCCCCATTTTCTTCGTGTTCTTTGAGGGATCCCACTCCAATCGTGAAAGATCGGCCTACACCGGGTTAGCTCCGTATCATATGGTATCAGAGCCATGTTGATCACGAATTTGGATCCCCCACCCCTTGTTTCTAGCCTTTTTTCTTGATTTCGTCCTAAATTCGAAAATCCCCACCAAAAATAGCCCCAATTTTTTTTGTGATTTGTTGGTTTGATGATGTTTTATTGATTTTGATCCATAGATTTGCTTCATTTCGAGTGGATCTAGCATCTCCCCAAGTTTCCCCTCGTTCCATCCACGAAATCCATCAAATTTTGCCCCCGAAATCATCAATTTCCGCACCAAAATCGAGTTCCTCGAGTTCATCCTCGGATTTGGAGCCCGGACATCCGGCCCGACCCCCAGACATCTGGCCACCCCGGACATCCGGCCATTAGCCTGGACATCCGGCTCCTGGAGCGCATTTTTGCGCTAATTTCTGGCTATCAGGAACCGGAAATCCGGCCCGAGCGCCGGATGTTCGGCCCCTGGCATTTCAGCTTTCCCTGTTTCACCGTTTTGACCATAACTTTCACATCCGGAGTCTGATTTTCGCGTTCTTTAGCTCGTTGAGAAGCTATTGACATCACCCATCACTCTAGAGGTTTCAACACCATTTGACTCCATCAAATTTTCAAAAAAATGGCAAGTTTGCCTAGGCCCTCCACCACATCATCTGCATAACCATCATAGCCTTCCGCAACCTAACCCATTTTGATCCCGATTGCATTAGTGGTTGCTTGAGTAGTGATTCAAGTCTCCTAATGTGTTTTGGCTACTTAGGGACGGTTGCTTCTTCATCAACGACCATCTCCACTTCCACATAACCTTGCCCACCATCAACTTCCACCACCCCAACTTAACCCAATTTTGTTTGAGTTGTGGCTTGTGTCTCCTAAGGTGTTTCGGCTACTTCGGGATGGCAACTTCAACTCCGACACGTGTATAGCCCATCATTCCACTTCTGCATTGCCAAGTGCAAACCACCACCGCTTTTCCGCTACCACCATTTTACTTTTGTCCTTGAGATTTTGAGTTGTGGTTTGTCCGTTTCCTAAGGTGTTTCGGCTAATGAGGAACGGGTCGACTTCGGCAACACCGCCTCTCATCATCGCCATGAGGTCTTCATTGTACATCAGGACGGTAACCTCGACGACACTGTCGGTGTCAAAACCGGCGGATCTCGGGTACGGGGTCCTGAACTGTCCGTCTAAGGCTAATGGTAACAGGAGGCGGGGGACACAATGTTTACCCAGGTTCAGGCCCTCTCTATGGAGGTAATACCCTACTTCCTACTTGATTGATCTTGATGAATATGAGTATTACAAGAGTTGATCTACCACGAGATCATAATGGCTAAACCCTAGAAGTCTAGCCTATGAGATTATGATTGTTGTGACTAAACCCTAGAAGTCTAAACCCTCCGGTTTATATATACACCAGGAGGGGCTAGGGTTGTACAAAGTCGGTTACATAGAAAGGAATCTACATATCCGAATCGCCAAGCTTGCCTTCCACGCAAAGGAGAGTCCCATCCGGACACGGGACGAAGTCTTCTATCTTGTATCTTCATAGCCCAACAGTCCGGCCAAAGTATATAGTCCGGCTGTCCAAGGACCCCTAGTTCAGGACTCCCTCAGTAGCCCCTGAACCAGGCTTCAATGACAATGAGTCCGGCGCGCAGGTTGTCTTCGGCATTGCAAGGCGGGTTCCTTCTCCAAATACTTCAAAGTAAATTCTGAACAGAAGAATCGTGTCCGGATCTGCAAAACAAATTCCACGCGCACCCGTAGAGAATATAACACTTCACGAGTCCAATCCGCTGACAATTTTGGTAGTACGACATGATGTCATTACCCGGCCATTATTTTGAATTGTTTTCCAGCCTGCTGCCCCACGTCTCCGGGGGGCAGGTTTTATTGGCACGTCTTGTCAAAGCAGAGATCGTGTCCCCTTATTACGGGATTTTCATCAACACGGGCATGGGTAACCCAACCATTCTATTGGCATAATTCCTCGGGAATAGGCATGTTTTAAGGCCACGGAGGGGACGCTTGATATTCATCGCCTTTATAAAGTGGTTAGGGCATGTCCTCTTTCTTCTGTGCTAGTTCTTCCCTCTGCCTCCCTCCTCGAGTTCCAACACTCAAGGGTCAATCTAGTTTCTTCAAGCCTCCGGCTATGTCCGGGCCCAGCCTTCAAGGCAAGTGGATGGCCCCTTCTATCACAGAGGAAGACATCTCAAAGCTTAGGGAGGCAAGATACTTGACTGCGGAAATCTACCACAGGCTTCCTGCTCAAGGGCAGGTTATTCCTACTCCCAGATCCAATGAGAGGGTCGTGTTCATCTCTCACTTCCTCCGAGGGCTTGGGTTTGCTCTTCATCCCTTTGTTCGAGGACTTATGTTTTATTGGGCTAGATTTCCACGATCTAGCTCCGGACTCCTTCCTCCACATCTCGGCATTCATCACCATGTTTGAGGCCTTCCTCCATATTTCTCCAAACTTCGTCTTATGGCTTAAGACCTTTAACGTGAAGCTGAAGGTAACCGATGGGAAACAAGCGGAGTGCAGAGGTGCTTCAATAAGCAAGCTTATCAACTCCACTTGGCCAAAGGGCTCCTTCGCAGAATCCTCGGACTTATGGCAGCGGGAGTGGTTTTACATCACTGAACCCTGCGGTACAAAGCGGGTAGCTGCTCCTGCATTTCAGTCCGGCCCTCCGCCACAGCTTTCATCATGGATTAACAAGGGGCTGGACTGGGGATCTACAGATGAAGTGTGGACACTATAAAGCCACATCTGGAGCCTCATTGAGAAGGACATCAGTTTCATCGATGTAATCCAAGTAATGCTTGTTAGTCGGATCTTACCCTATCAGCGACGCCCTCTCCGCAGTTTAATCCAGAAGGTCCACGGACTCATCAGCACCTCTCTGGCACAATGCTTAGAGAGATGTGGAAATTATTCTTCAGCGCATGAAAAAAGTGGTCGGATACTATAGAAGACATTAGTCTTGACTACAACCATCCGGATACCCCGGTAAGTACTCGACCCCCGAACACGATTTAGTCAAATTATTCGTGACAATGTTGGTGTAGGGTAGAACCCTAGGAAGGACCTTTTCACACTTGGAGGGGGAAAAAGGAGAGCAACCACAAGAACAACAACAACACAAAGATGAACACAAGAGGTAATCACTCCAACAATTCCCGATTACACATCCACTAGGGTAACAACACAAGATCCACAAGTCACAAACATAATCAAAGGAAAGATACAATGGCAAAGTTCATCCCAAATCCAAAGGAAGAGGGGTCTTGAAGGTAGTCTTCTCCCAATGGAGGTCTTGAAATCCTCAAGGATTCTTCCCTATGTGGTCTTGATCCTCAAAGAGGGAAGGTATTGGAGCAAAGCTCACCAAGATCTCATCTAATACTTTTCTAACCCTAAACATGGTCCTAGGTACGGAATATATAGCCTTGGGGTCGAAGGGGAAGAAGTGGAGCCGAAGATGCAATCTTAGCCGATCATTCTGGGAGGACCGTGTGCACGAGGTTAGTTGGGCCCATGCGCACGGGGGTACCGTGGGCACGGCATAGGCCCGTGCGCACGGGGTGCTCCAGCGCCTGTTTCCTGTGTAGCCCGTGGGCACGGGGTCTCTGGGGCCCGTGCGCACGGGGTCACCTGGGACTTCCTGTGTTGCTGCTGTTGCACTCCGTCTTGATTCGTACGACCTTGGGGTGGTCCTCCTTCCCCTTGGGGATGCTCCTAAGCTTCTTGGTGATGTTCCACTTCATACCTAAGGAGGCATGGCATATTTTGGTGAGGTAGTAGACATGTTCCATTTGTCTCCATATGCAAGTCTAGTAGGAAGGAGTTCACCTCGGTTTCCAAAGCACGTGCTCTAGCTCTTGTCATGGGTCCTTGTGGGGTTGGATGTGTCGATGTAGAGTCCATGGGGATGATGGAAGGATGCTCCGCATCATCTCCCCTCCCTTGGGAAAGATCCGACCTCGGATCAAAATCTTCATCACCATGGAAAGGCGAGAGGTCTTTGACGTTGAAGATGTCTCTCATGTTGTTCTTGTCTCGTGGGTGTTCAATCTTGTAGGCGTTGTCGTTGTAGCGTGCTAGCACCTTGAATGGTCCAGCGGCTCGAGGTAGTAGTTTGGACTTGCGTTCGTTGGGGAAGCGGTCCTTGCGAAGGTGTAGCCACACGAGATCACCTATGTTGAATCATGGGTTGCTTATTGACATTGAGCTAGGTCGCTAGTCGATGTACTTGGCGCTCGATGATGTTCCTTGTATCTTCATGCATCTTCTTGATGTAGCTTGCTCGTGCACTTGCATCCATGTTGGTGCGCTCTTGTAGAGGAAGAGGTAGAATGTCCAATGGGGACAATGGGTTGAAGCTGTAGACGACCTCGAAGGGGGACTTGCCGGTAGTCGAATGTCTTGCACGGTTGTAGGCGTACTCGGCGATGGGTAGACACGCCTCCCACTCCTTGATATTCTTCTTTATCAACACGCGAAGTAGAGTGGATAGTGTCCGGTTCGTCACCTCTGTTTGGCCATCGGTTTGAGGATGGTATGCAGATGAGAACAAGAGCTTGATTCCGAGCTTGGCGCATAGCGTCTTCCAGAAGTAACTCAAGAACTTGACGTCGCGGTCGGAGATGATTGTCTTTGGTACTCCATGGAGTCGCAAGATTTCCCTACAGAAGAGGTTAGCAACATGTGAAGCGTCGTCTACCTTGTTGCAAGGAATGAAATGTGCCATCTTAGAAAATCGGTCCACAACAACAAATACAGAATCCTTTCCACTTTGAGTTCTAGGCAAACCAAGTACAAAATCCATGCTAATATCTTCCCAAGGTTGATAAGGAATAGGAAGAGGCATGTAAAGACCATGGGATTGAGCTTTAGACTTAGCTTTGTGGCATGTAGAGCATCGGGTGGTGAAGCATGAGACGTCGCGGAACATCTTGGGCCAAAAGTAGTTCTTCGAGAGCGTGGCGAAAGTCTTGTCGCGTCCAAAGTGTCCCATGAGTCCGCCTCCATGAGCCTCTTGCAAAAGGAGCAAATGAAGAGAAGACTCGGGAATGCATAGTTTGTTAGCTCTCATAAGATAACCATCCTTGATGTAATATTGTTCCCAAGATGTATGCGTCAAACATTTAGCATAATGAGTTGCAAAAGATGGATCATTAGCATACAAGTCTTTTATGTGCTCAAAGCCAATAACATTCAACTCAAGTTTAGTGACAAGCGTGCATATGCGTGAAAGTGCATCGGCAACTACATTTTCCTTACCCTTAATGTACTTGATCACATATGGAAAAGATTCAATAAATTCACTCCATTTGCCATGACACTTGTTAAACTTAGTTTGACCTTTTAAGTACTTAAGAGTTTCATGATCGGTATGGATGACAAACTCATGAGGTCTAAGATAATGTTCCCAAATATGTAGCACACGCACTAAAGCATACAATTCTTTGTCATAGATGGGATAGTTAAGTTGATCACCGGAGAGTTTTTCACTAAAATATGCAATTACTCATTTTTCCTGCATCAAAAATCGGCCAATTCCGGTACCACTTGCATCACCATGAACCTCAAAAGTTTTGTCAAAGTTGGGCAAAGCAAGAATCGGGGCATGAGTAAGCAAAGACTTGAGCTCATCAAAAGCGTTGGATTGTAAAGATCCCCAAACAAAAGGAGCATTCTTCTTACTCAAAGCATGCAAAGGGGCGGCAATAGTGCTAAAGTTTTTCACAAAGCAACGATAAAAACCCGCAAGACCAAGAAAACTTCGCACTTGTTGCAAATTGGTGGGTTGGAGCCAAGTTTTAATTGCTTCAATTTTAGTTTCATCAACATGGACACCCTTGGAAGAGACAACGAAACCCAAGAAAACCACTTTGTCAACACCAAATGTGCACTTTTTAATGTTGGCATAAAGACTTTCCTTGCGAAGTGTTTGCAAAACAACCCTAACATGATCAAGATGCTCTTTCATGGTTTTGCTAAATACAAGAATATCATCAAAGTAAACCACAACAAAGACTCCAATATAAGGGCGAAGTACATGATGCATGAGACGCACGAAAGCACCGGGAGCCTCCGATAAACCCATAGGCATTACTAACCATTCATATAGGCCAAATTTTGTTTTGAAAGCAGTTTTCCATTCATCACCTTCTTGTATGCGGATTTGATAATAGCCACTTTTAAGATCAATTTTTGGGAAAAAGTTGGCTCCACTAAGTTCATCAAGCATATCATCTAAGCGAGGAATGGGATGCCTATAGCGAACGGTGATAGCATTTATAGGTCTACAATCTGAACACAAGCGGAAACTTCCATCGGGCTTAGGCACAAGTATAACGGGAACGACACAAGGGCTTAAGCTTTCACGTACATGACCGTTGTCGATTAGTTGTTGTACTTGCCGTTGAATCTCATTGGTTTCTTCGGGATTGACACGGTATGGAGCTTTGTTTGGAAGTGACGCTCCAGGGATGAGGTCGATTCGATGCTCAATGCCTCATAGAGGAGGTAGACCTGGAGGTAGCTCATCGGGGAAAACATCTTGAAATTCCTGCAAAAGAGATTGAAACACCCAAGGTAGCTCAGGATTGGTGTTAGTTTTTGGTTCTCCATCCTTGCATACAAGGACAAAGTGCATCACACTCGATGGGTTCTCACACAGTTCTCTCATCTCACTTTTTGTGGTGAATAGTATGAGGTTTTTCTCTCTATGCGAAGAGGCGCTCAAGTTTGGCTTGTTGCTCTCACTCATGTTTTGGTGGCTCACTTTCTCACTCTTCTCTCTATGGTGGGTGGCTTGCTTGTCGTCTATCACTTGACTAGGAGACATAGGTCGTAGAAAATATTCCTTCCCTTTCATCTTGAAGCTATAGTGGTTGGTACACCCATTGTGGATGACACCACGGTCGAATTGCCATGGTCGACCAAGAAGGAGGTGGCAAACGGTCATTGGGACCACATCACACTCCAAAGTGTCCTCATATGCACCAATTTTGAAGGAGACTTGGACCGTATGCTCAACTCGTATAGTGCCGGAGTCACTTAGCCATTGAACCTTGTAGGGGTGCGAGTGCTTCCTCTTGACCAATTGAAGCTTGGAGCATAGTTCTTCACTTGCCAAATTGTGGCAACTACCTCCATCAATGATGACTTTGATGGACCTTCCATTGATGTCGGCCTTGGTGTGGAAGATATGGCATCGTTGGTCTTCTTCTTGTTGATGTTGAAGTGTCAAGACCTTGGAGACAACGAGAGCGGAGCTCGTATCTTCATCACAAAAGACTTGATCATCTTCATACTCGTTCATGCGCCGGTGCATGGCCACTTGATCAATAGCTTCCAGTTCATCTTCACTCATTGAGTCGTAGGTGCCATCGTCATTGAGGATCATGGTGCGCTTGTTGGTGCATTGGAAGGACTTGTGGCCTCGGCCGCCACATGTGAAGCACTGGATTGAACTTGTCTTGACGGTCTCATCAATCGGGGTAGAGGAAGAAGCACGCGGCTTGTAGTTGCTTGTAGTAGGAGGAAGACGACTTGAACTTGACGAAGGTTTCTTGTAGGTTGTCTTGTCGTCGTTGCTTGGAGAAGGCTTGGTTGACATAGATGTTGGAGGAGTTGTTGAAGCTTGATTGCTGGAGAAGCCATATGTCTTGGATGAGTAGTTGGCGTACTTGAAGTCATCTTGCACTTGACGTGCCGCCTTGGTCGCTTGATGCACGAGCTCGACGAGGTTGGAATAGGGTTGGAAGTCGGCGATCTTCTTGATGGGATGATTGAGTCCATTCAAGAATAGTGCCATTGTTTGCTCATCATCTTCCTTGACATTGGCTCGAATCATGGCTATCTCCATTTCCTTGTAGTATTCTTCAACACTCTTTGTTCCTTGCTTGAGGAGTTGTAGCTTCTTGAAGAGATCATGGTTGTAGTAGGTGGGCACAAATCGTGCTCGCATGACATCCTTCATTTGAGCCCAAGTGGTGATTGGAGGGTCACCTCTTGCTTCTCGGCGCTCAAGGACTTGTTCCCACCATATGAGCACATAGTCTTGGAACTCAAGTGATGCCATTGTGATCTTCTTCTCTTCCTCATAGTTGTGCAAACAAAAGATTTTGTTGACCTTCAATGCCCATGAGAGGTATTCTTCCGGATCATTCCTTCCATTGAACTTGGCATTATGAATTTGAGTTTTCCATAGCGTTGCTCTTCATCTTGATAGCGGTTGCGATATCGCTCTTGCCTTGGATAGTCCTCGAATGCTCGTTCCTCATGATGTCGCTCTTGGCGTGGAGGAGGGGCTTGAAGCACTTGTTCCACTTGGTGTCGCTCTTGGCGTGGAGGAAGTCCATGATCAACTTGCTCTTGTTGAACTTGAGGTTGAGGTGGAGCTTGACGATGCACACGTGGTTGGTAGTTCCTCTCTTGGATTTCTTCTCGAAGGGCTTCCTCTTTATTGCGCCATTCGCGATTGCGGTTGGCGATGGCTCGACTTGATTCTTGAAGGGCACATTCCGCCTCAAGAGCTTGTGCTTCTCGTTGTTGTTGTTGAAGACGTTGAGCCTCAGCGTCTTGTTCCTCTTGGTGTAGACGCGCTCGTTATTCCTCTTGGTGTAGGCGCGCTCATTCTTCCTCTTGGCGCCGTAGTCGTTGTCGTTCTTGAGCTTGAGCAAAAGCGACTTGGTTTGATTGAGGACGAGGAACTTGCTCATCGACTTGCTCTTGTGAATGCTTGACGTGTAGCGGGTTGCGAGATGTATGACGGTCTTGACGCGCGGCTCGTCGGAGAATGGTTGATGACGGTGTACTTGAGCCGGAGAAGGTGTCGTCGGAGTGTCGACTTGGGTGGCTCCTTCTTGAGTAGGAAGAAGTTGAAGGAGGCCGGTTGACCAACAAAGCGCGGATCTCGACCATTCTTGCATCGTTCTCTTGCTTGTGTGCGTCGAGCTTGTTGTCGAAGTAGTCTCGTGTACGTTGCTCGGAAAGTCGCAAGTCGGTGGCGAGGTTGTCGATGCGGTCGTTCATTGCTTGTTGCTCTTGATGTAACGCTCGTTGTGCACCAAAGAGGTGGCTCTTGGTGACGAATGATGACATGTCGTCGTCTTGCTCGATGAAGAGTGGGTTGGTAGAGGAACTTGGCCTATCCATCATAAGAAAGTGGTGGTGAGTAGGAAAATGAGAGAACAAAACCGAAGTTACCTTTTCCGAAGATTGTGGATGTAACAAGTACGATCCCACGTGATGTTACAATAGGGGAATTGGTACCGGGAATTGTTTCTCACACCTACAAGTAAATGGTCTATGGAGGAGCTTGGTTACGAAAGGCACAAATAATTCAAGCAAATGTTAGTCAAGATGTTGATAAAGTTGAGAAGATTCACAAATAGCAAATAAGACAAATAGATCAACCTCCCAAGATAACACGAGGAACACACACATGGAAGATAAATGGGATCCGCACAACCAAGGGGTGAGCTCGAAGATGTCTAATCACGGGAAAAGCTCTTGTCATACGGATACTAGAGAGACGCTAGTTCGATTGCACTAATGAGCTAGATACGCTAGTGCACCAACCTAATAGAGAATCCACTCGTCTCACTATACCAAGTATGCTTATGTATGTGGTGACCAAGATGATGCATGTATGCTAAGGCTCGATGCTATTGCTTATAAGATCTTTGCTTCTCTTCTCTTTTGCTTAAAAGCTTTTTCTTCTTCTTCTTTTTTCAACTATTCCACGATGCTTCATATACGAGCCACACAACGAGGTAACAAGTAGTAAATGCACGGGATGGATGGAACACTAAATGGTGCACTAAGGCGTGGCCCGGCAATACTCAACAAGCTAGTCTCGATGGGTAAGCTACGCAAAATGGCTCAAAGCTATCAAGTTAATGGCAAGGGAGTACAAGGTGTCGTCGAGGTTACCGTCCTTGCTTATGGTCGAAGATGATCTTGTCGAAGCCGAAGTGTTGTCCGAGTCGATGATTGGTGGCGATGATGATACCAACTTGCGCCTAAGTAGCCGAAACACCTTAGGACACAAGAGAAATCGCAACCCAACACTCAAACAAACACGTGGAATGGTGCGGAAGAACACAAGAGGTGGTGGTGGAACGAAATGAGAAAAATGGCCGAAACTTCCTAGATAGCCCGTGTGCACGGGGTAAGTGAAGCCCGTGTGCACGGGGTCCCGTGTGCATGGGGTCCCGATAGCCCGTGTGCACGGGGTCTCCCGAGAGCGGATGAACTGATCTGATTTCGTGGTGATTCCCAAGTTTTTGGCCAAACTCAAACGGTGGAAGGTTGGGGATGATGGTGGAGGGGTAGATCCACTTGCCAAACACAAAATTCGTGGATCAAATCAACCAAATCTCACAAGATCAACAAATTGCAACAAAAATTTTTGGGGCTATTTTTGGTGGGGATTTTCGGATTAGGACGAAAAACAACAAAATCAAGCTAGAAAGTGGAAGGTAGGGACTCCAAGATGTGAATCAATGTGGCTCATGATACCAAGATGATGTAGGGTAGAACCCTAGGAAGGACATTTTCACACTTGGAGGGGGAAAAAGGAGAGAAACCACAAGAACAACAAGAACACAAAGATGAACACAAGAGGTAATCACTCCAACAATTCCTGATTACACATCCACTAGGGTAACAACACAAGATCCACAAGTCACAAACACAATCAAAGGAAAGATATAATGGCAAAGTTCATCCCAAATCCAAAGGAAGAGGCGTCTTGAAGGTAGTCTTCTCCCAATGGAGGTCTTGAAATCCTCAAGGATTCTTCCCAATGGGGTCTTGATCCTCAAAGAGGGAAGGTAATGGAGCAAATCTCACCAAGATATCATCTAATACTTTGCTAACCCTAAACATGGTCCTAGGTACGGAATATATAGCCTTGGGGTCGAAGGGGAAGAAGTGGAGCCGAAGATGCAATCTCAGCCGGCCATTCTGGGAGGCCCGTGTGCACGGGGTTAGTTATGCCCATGCGCACGGGGGTCCCATGGGCACGGTACAGGCCCGTGCGCACGGGGTGCTCCAGCGCCTGTTTCCTGTGTAGCCCATGGGCACGGGGTCTCTGGGGCCCGTGCGCACAGGGTCACCTGGGACTTCCTGTGTTGCTGCTGTTGCACTCCGTCTTGATTCGTATGGCCTTGGGGCGGTCCTCCTTCCCCTTGGGGATGCTCCTGAGCTTCTTGGTGATGTTCCACTTCATACCTAAGGAGGCATAGCATATTTTGGTGAGGTAGTACACATGTTCCATTTGTGTCCATATGCAAGTCTAGTAGGAAGGAGTTCACCTCGGTTTCGAAAGCACGTGCTCTAGCTCTTGTCATGGGTCCTTGTGGGGTTGGATGTGTCGATGTAGAGTCCGTGGGGATGATGGAAGGATGCTCTGCATCAAATGTATTGATAAAACTCTATCCGGCTAGGGCTGGCTAAAGAAAGCGGAGAGAATCAGGTGTTCGGCTCGACTTCCCGAAGATACTGCCGATCCGTTATTAACAAGGATGCTGGCTCCGGCGCTCTATCAAGTGCCGACGGGGGAAGATAAAGAGGAGGACAAAGAGGCCCAAGGCAACTTCCACTCTGGAGGCTCACCAGGCAATTCGTCCGGGGAGATTAGAACTCCCGCTTCTAAAAGTGGAAGGGAAGGGCGAACTGACGTCCCTTCTCCCCATGGGAAGAAACGGGCCGCTTCCGAAGACTCAAAAAGAGAAGCTTGCAAGCGGGGGAAGGTATCCCAGACAGGGGGGATATCGACACGCAGTCACCCCACAAAGATAGGCCCCCAGCCGCATCGTAAGTGAATCTGGGTGATCTAAACATGTCTCGTTCTTTCCTGGCTATAGGGGTAATATTTTGAACTCATGTTTGCAGTCCGGCACGCGGCCCTCCTCAACAGTCCTCTTCTTCGGGGGATCTACTTCTGGAAATGATGGAGAGCAAGACGCCTCCACAGATTTCCCTGCCTGATAAGGCAGACGACACCGAGGTGTCGTCCCGGAGGATCCTTCCCAATCTGCAAGTGGCTCAAAGGACAGTGAGGACCGGGGCCGAAGGTAGTACTTCGGCCGCCCAGGGTCCGGGGTGTGCGGCCCCTACAGGGAACAACAAAATTCCCGGACTATCAAATGTCCAAGGGACGCCGGATGCATTCATGGACATTCTGCAGCATGCCTCCGTCTAAGAGGAACATCATACCTTGATGGGTATGGTGTTCGAAAGAGTTCGGTCCGCGAAAAGCGGATTGAATCAAGCCTTTTCTAGCCTACTGAGAGGCTTCAAGGTACGTAGTGTAATTTTGGTTATATTGTAAGTGCAAATTGCACCTATGTATAGATAGTAGCCCCTGAGACTCTGGTTGACATCCAAAGGAATGTGATCAGAGGATCAAATATAGGCCCAGGAAATGACATGACTAATTGAAACACAGGTTGTTACATCCGCGGGGACTGCCCAAGCTATCGAGGTAGCACATTTGAAGCAAAAAGTTGATGTGGTGGATGATGACATCACGCTTATAAACAGGCGGCTCAACGAGGCGCAAGGTATGTCTCTGGGGCACTCAGTACATGCTAGTATTGTGAAATGAGCGTGATACTGAAAAAAAAATTATATGCATAACTGCAGACAGTGCCGTCACAGTTGAGACCCTTCGGGTGGAACTTGCCCAGGCCAAGGAGCGAGCCAGGATGAGCAATGCGGATGCCGAAAAGGCAGCCGCCGAATTGAAAGTAGAGCAGACCGCTCGGCGTCAGTGTGAGGAGATAATATCTACCATGGCACTTGAGTTGAAGAATGCCACTAGCTGATGCCAAGATTTTGAGAAATATAACAAATCCAAAGCGGCCAATCTGGACAAGGCCTTACGAGAGGCAAAGGAAGCCTGGTTTGAGTCTAGAGCAGATCGGGAGGAGATCCGACAAGCTGGGGAGATCGCAGCTGGTAAGCCCTTTTTATTGCAAACTAAGTTTGGCGATCCGAAGTACGCGCCGCTGAACCAATGATGGAGTTCTCCAAACCCTTTTATGGATCTGCCGAATAGTGCTGCTGATGCAAATTAGTTTTTCCACACGCAAGAAGGGCATGCAACGGAAAAGTTGTTTTGGTCGCAATTTGACACGCCGAAGCGTCTACTATTGAACGAACATATGGCCCAATGGGCCGAGCTCCACAAGATGTCCGACGCTGCCATGAAGGATGTCATAGCCCGGCTATGGCCAACTGAACCCATTCCGGATAGTTATTTCGGTATGGTGTGGCGGCTTGTTGATGCGGTGTCGCGTGTCGATGCTGTGAAGCGGTCAACGTGCATAGAAGGTGCACGGATGGCCCTTGCCCATGTCAAGATATACTGGGCGACGATAACGACCACCGATATTGCAGCGCAGAGTCCACCCGAAGGCAAGGACCTTAACATGCCAGAACATTACTTTGAAGATGTCCTAGAAGGTGCCCGCTTAATAGAGGGTCGGTGCTCGAAAAATATTATGTTCGAGTAAAATGTATCAGAATTGTAATAACAATATTATGATATATTTAAGGCTATGTTTTTGTACTTTTTTCCCAAAAAGTCTTAGTGCCTCCTGTGCGACCTTCTTATATATGTAATATGTTTGCAGTCGTCGGCTTCAGCCCCCTTGCGTATAGCGCCGAGGTGTTCGGAAAAGCACTTGAACACACTTGACCCAACGTCTTGGTCCGTTAAGGAGGTGTTAGTGCGGCGAATGAGGCAATCGTACTATAGAGCTTTAACACTTTCACGTAGCCATAGGAGTTTGACGGTGGGACTACTATATAGCCCCTGGTATGTCTGCGATTATCCGAATACGGTGCGATTACATACGTGACCAGAATAACGGTCCTTCGTTTAATACGGAGGGAATTGCGAAGATTCCGATGAGTCATCGAGTGGTTGACCAACTCTCCCCGCATCATGATAGTCAGCTTTCGGCTTTCTCTACTGAGGTGCTCATCCGGGCTAGCCGGGACACAATCGTAGTAGTTCTCCCTTTACTACCCTAGCCGATATAGCGGAACGTAAGGTAGCAAGCACAAGAGCCGGGCAACCCAACTATTGACCAAAGACATGATTCGGAGCTGATGCATATAAGGCCAAACTCGCGACGCCGAACACTCCCTATAGGTGTTCGGACTTTACAATATACACCGGGCTGAATATAGCCCCTGGTGATAAACCCATGGTATCAAGGCATTCGTGGCAATCCGACGTGGAGGATGAGCGCGGCTTGTGAGAGCATAAATCTCAAAACACAGTACGAACCGGGCTACTTCTATAACATCCACTTTAGTACGGCGAGCCGTATGTTTACAGATGATGCCGGTATCTTTCTTGGACATTTTACATGCCAGGAAAGTATAAAACAACAAAAGATAAAAAAATGTTTACACAGGGTCTTAATCTAAAAAAGAAACCTTAATGCGGGGCCCTGGTGCACGTCTGCGCCTTTGTCTCTGTTGTGAAGTGTCCTTGAAGGGTATAGTATAATGGCCATCTGTAAGAGAGAAAAAAGTAAAGAAAGAAAGAAGAAACCAGGTGAAAGAATCTGGTGTGGCCGTAAGTAGAGCTGGTTCATTTTAATGAACCGTGAAGGATAACTTCCAGGGTCTGAATAGGGTCAAGCCGAACTATGGACCTTTTGTGTGCAGAGTGCCCCCGAAGCCGCCCAAGGAATTTTGAGTATATCTCCTTATGGGATGATCGATGGGGGTGTAGCTGCTAATCAAGCTCAGGTTTATCTGAGCTGCCGCACTGATGTGTGCGCCTGACACGTTTAGCTGTGTCTGCGGTCTTAACGACCGATGAGCTGTTCGGCTTGAATAGGCAGTTTTGTGCTTCGACTGCTAGAGCCGCCGTGTATTCCTCTGTGCAAAGAGAGCGCTCCGTATTTCCACTAACCGTAATGACGCCACGAGGTCCAGGAATTTTGAGTTTTAGATAAGCATAGTGCGGGAATGCATTAAAATGGGCGAAGGCCGTTCTTCCGAGTAGTGCATGATAGACGCTTCGGAACGGAGCAATGTCGAAGATTAGTTGTTCGCTTTGAAAGTTGTCCGGTGAGCCGAATACAACATCTAATGTTAGAGAGACCATGCAGCGGGCTTCCACGCCCGGAATAACTCCTTTAAAGGTAGTGCTGCTTGGCTTGATTCTTGACGGGTCTATCCCCATCTTGCGGATAGTGTCCTGATATATTAGATTGAGACTGCTGCCGTTATCCATGAGGACTCGAGTGAGGTGGTATCCGTCGATTATTGGGTCAAGCACGAGGGCAGCCGAACCTCCATGGCGGATACTAGTCGGGTGATGTCGGATGTTGGGTTCTGGCAGACCCTTAAGGTACGAACTCTAGGGTGCACGCGAAGTCCTTCCCCCTACCAATCCGTGTCTGATCGCCTCGCGAGAATCTAAGCTAAGCGATGAACAACATGAGGGACACAAGATTTATACTAGTTCGGGCCACCGTTGTGGTGTAATACCCTACTCCAGTGTGTGTGGTGTGGTGAATTGCCTCAGGGGCAGATGATGAATAGTACAAAGGAAGAACTGCCTCGCGAGAGGTGTTCTTGAGATGATGCGGTGTTCTACTTGGGGTGGATTTTCCCGTCTCTAGATGATATTCTCCATCGTCTCTAGATGATATCCTCCCCCCTTCTACTCCGGTGACTAGCCCTATTTATAGGGGCCCTGGTCCTCTTCCCAAATATTGAGCGGGAAGGGCGCCAACAACGACCATTTTGTAGGGGTATATCTAGTACATGTTATCCTGACTAAAGTTGGTCTTCGGCTGCCAAAGGCACTGGTGATGACGCCGTCTTGGGCTCCACGGTGACCTCCATCCTGCCGCTCTGCTGGTCTTGGTCTCGTTGCACTGGAATGGTAACCTTTGCCTGATGCCTCGGTACTCCACGCCTGTGCTTGCCCTTTTTGCACCAAAGAGGAAACAAGGACACTGCATAGGTCGGCGCCCTCCTGGCACCCGCCTGGTCTCGATCGTCACAGCTTGCGTCATGAGCTCCTCGTGAGGTAGCCTTGCCTTGATCTCTCCGCCTCCTCACGAGCCTGCCTGGTGAGGCCGCTCCTGAGGAAGCCTTGCGTCGTCCGCCCCGTGAGGCTTGGCTCCTCGCGAGGGTCTTGAGTTTTGTGGTGATGAAGATGGGTCGTACTGGGCCACTACTCGAGCCACGCTGCAGGCCGCAGGCAGGCAAGTCTGGGGACCCCCGTTCCCAAAACACCGACAGTAGCCCCCGGGCCCAGGGCGCGCTCGGACTTGGCTTAGCAGAGAAGCGAAGGGGCAAGTGCGGAGCGCCGCGGGCCCCAACAGCCTGCGGCCTTGGGCGCCGTGTGGTGGTTGATTGGACGTGCGCATCTCCGCTTCCCCACGCTCCCTAATTACATGCCTAGCTAGGTGGCCATGAGGCTTGTACACAGTTATTCTCCCCTTGCTGCCTGCTCGCTTCTTGTTCCCCTTCCCGCCTTGAGCCTCTGCTTCTGCCTCCAATCCATCTTGAGTTCTTCCCCCTTTCCATTGCCATGGTGCCAAATAAAAAGGAGAAGGGGAAGAAACTTGTGCCTTCGCCCAGCGCACCTCCGGCAGCTGCTCCCGCCGTCGACAAGTCGCTGATACTCAATCTGGAAGCCTTGGAGAAGGTCCGCTCCGCGCTCACCTCCAGCTCCAACGAGTGCGGGAGGATGACAGTCTGGCCCGCGTCCCATGCCTCCTTCGACAGGATCATCACGGAGGTCCGATTCTTTGCCGACGCCCTGTGGGCGGGCCTGGTTCCCCCCTTCTCCGCTTTCTTCAATGTGGTGCTTTCCCACTACCAGATCCATATGATGCATCTTGGTCCCCAATCTATTACTCTGCTTGCTGTCTTCGCCTTTGTCTGCGAGGCCATGGTGGGGATTCCTCCTTCCATTGCTCTCCTGTGCCTCTTCTTCTCTCTGCGGTTGACTGTCCCTTCCCAATGTTTGGAATACATGAGCTTCCAGGCCGTGCCGGAGACGGCCGCCTCGGGGATCGACTTTGGCCTCCCATCCTCCGTGAGCGGGTTTCGGGAGCGATGGCTGTACATGGACGTTGGGGTGCCCAGCCCCCTGCTCGTGCACCCGACACTGCCCGATATTCCCAACACTGGTTGGGGTCACGAGGAGCTTACGAGCCCCCAGCTTGCTTTCGCCTGGCATCACTTCGATAGGCTGAGGAAGCTCGGGGTGACGGCGCCCCAGGTGGTGAAGGAGTTACTCCAGTGCTGCATCGCTCCTCTCCAGTGCCATTCCTGCCCGATGTGGGCCTTCTTCGGGCATCAGGACCGTATGAGGCTCCAGGAATGAGATCTCGCACCTGAGATGCTGAAGAAGGTGTTGAAGGTTCTGACTGACGGCCCCTCTCCTGGCAGCGTCCGTCATGGAGGCGCCCTGTTGTATCTTTCCTCAAACAGGGTCGAGTTCATGAGGCAGATGTCCCGCTTCAACGAATGGGGGTTGTGCCCGGCTGGCCTCGCGGGGCCCCGCGAGAACCCGGTTGTTGTGGTTCTTCCCCCAGTCGCCCGCGCCGGTCTTGCCTCAGGAGTTGTTGCAGGGAGGCAAGCATCGGCAGGAGCTGGGGGGCCTGATGTCGAGGTGCTGATGTCGCGCGGGGCTCCCGAGGTGTCATCCTCCGGAGCTTACGGAGGCCCTCTCGAGGTGGTGGCTGATGAGGGGGCGCGACCTGCGGCTCCCGAGGACAAAGCCCCCGAGGCCTCGGCAGGCCACCAAGAGGTGGCACCTTATCGTTCCTCTCAGACTGGTGCCCTTGATGTAGGTTGCCCTGATGCTTCGGCTCCTATGCCGCGCGCCGGCCCTCACGTCGAGAGGTTGGGCCGGTTCCGCGTAGATTTCGAGGCCCTTCGCAAGAGGAAGGAGGCTTCTAGTGGTGATGATCGCCCGTGCCGCCCATTGAAGCACAAGAAGTACTTCGCCATGGACGAGTAAGTCCCTCCTTCTTATAGTCCCTTGTTTGCAGTTCCCTTTGCTGACCGTGGCCTATCAGGATCCCCCCTGCCAAGCCCGCGGAACATCCAAGGAGCCGCTTCCTTAGGCTTCACCTCCACCGCCGACCTTGATCGCCCCGAGCCTGCGCGCCACCCTCAGCGCAAGTTCAGCTGGAGAGGTAGGCCGGCCTGCGGCGTGCCGCTCCTCCTTCGCGAGCTCTCCCTGGGCACAACTAGCTTGCTCCGGGCTCCTCCAGTTATCATTGGCGGCGAGTGGTTGAAGTCGATCTTTGGTTCCTCATCGAGGGGTGGATCAGCACCGGGCGGGGTCCCTTGCAGGGCCCGTTCGGCAATTGTGGGAGCACCAGCCCCCAACCCCCTGCCAAGAGGGGTTGAGTCACTCCAGGGTCCTCCGCCGACGTCGATGGCGGAGGATGATGTTGATGATGTGCTCAGGTGTGCGCGGGAGCGCAGCACCGTCCGCCGAGAGTTCCTCCAGAGGGCGACCGATGCAGTGAGCCAGCTTGGCTCAGAGCTGGCGGGCGAGGACGCTCGTCTTGAAGCTGAAGGCCTGCGGCTGGTCGAGGAGCAGCGCAAGCTGAAGGCGGCTGTTGGTCTCGCACGTCACCGACGGGACCTCGAAAATGCCAAGGCCCAGGCATCTCTGGTGGCCTCTCGGGAGGCCTGCTCCCGAGCCACTGAGGAGGCTCAGGAGGCGGATCGAGGACGCGAAGCTGCGGAAGAGCGCGCATGGTAGCTCCATGACTGGTGCAATTCTCTGGAGCAGCAAGTGGAGTTGCGCCGAGCTGCCCTTGCGTCGCTGAAAGGGGCGCCCGCCGAAGAGGAGGAGCTCCAGAGGCGCGAGGAAACACTGACATTGGAGGCTGCCGAGCGCAACCTCGATCTTGAGCGGTTGGAGACGAGGGCGGCTCTCCGGAGACTCCGGGGCATGTACAGCCCCAACTCATTATTATGTGAGAGTGTCACGGGCGGCGAGCTTCACAGGCACTTGGCCTTCTTCACAGGTACCGGCCTTGCTTCATATCGCTAGATGAGGGCCCCGCCTTGCGCCACCCTTGACCACCATTGACGGCGACCAGAAACCAGGACGATGCCAATGGGGAAAAGGGGACGCCAGCGGTTCCCCCGACGACCACGGGTCCTCTGCCGGGGGCAGGCCTTGGGGCACCTCCCCGGCAGAGGGCCTACCTCCAAAGAATGCCTTGCTCCGCGTGCCGTGAGGAGGAGCCTGGCTCCCGGCCCCTCTCCTGCTGCCCCCACTACCCTCCTCCTGAGGGGAGGGAGGCTACTGCACTGGGGCAGCCATCCGCTGCAGCGACCTGAACCTCCTACGACCCATAGTTAGCATAAGCTTGCTCCTGAGGAATTAGCGTTACCCGAGAGTTGCTGCCGCCGGCACGGCTTTCAAGGCTTCCGTGAGGATCCTAAAAGAGCTCGGCTTCTGGCGCCTCTTCCTCCCAGCCTAGCCCGAGGAACGAGCCATGGTCTTCTTCCAATGCGTACACTCGATCCACCATGTGGGGCACATAGGCCTCCGGGGTCACCGCCCCAAAGGCCTCGCCGTAGTGCCTCGCGCGCCATGCAGTTTGACTTGAAGCTCCATCTTGGGGGCGGTAGGGCGGTGGCCCGCCCGGGCCATAGGCTGTGATGCGCATGCCCTCGCATGCCAGGGGCGGTGTCGGCGTAGCCTATCGCCCGGCGCTGACGGACAGGCTAATGTTGATGAAGCCTTGAGGTGCGCCCGGGGGCGCGTGGGCACGGATAGGCCCGCGGTGTGATCCGCCCGGGGCCTGGGGTGGAAGCTGGACGCAAAACGGGGGTTCCCCTGAAGCAGCGACATCCAGGAGCTCGGCAACGCGCTCCAGCAGCACGTCGTGGCCGCTTTCTTGCAGTCTGCACCGCAGCAGTTCTCGCGCCACTGTGAGCGCGGCCTTCATGTTTGCGTGGTCCCGTCAGGTGTGCGGTGCTATAGACACAACATGGCTTGAGGCCCTTGCTGCCGATTGCACCTGCCGTGGAGTGAGGGTAGGCGACGCTTAACCGTGTCGCCCGCGCCCCGCAGTGTTCTGTGGAGCGCGGGCTGCCTGAGGTGCGGGGTTGAGGTCACCTTGGGCAGGTGGCACGGCATGGGCAGGCCATGCCGCCCAGCGGTCGGAGTTGGATGTCGGGTCGCCGGACATGGAGGCGGTGAAGTAGCGGAACGCAGGACGGAAGAAGGAAGATTTTGGCGCAACCCTACCTGGCGCGCCAAATGTCGAATGTTGGGTTCCGACGGACCCTTAAGGTTCGAACTCTGGGGTGCGCGTGAAGATCTTCCCCCTACCAATCTGCATCTGATCGCCTCGCGAGAATCTAAGCTAAGCGACGAACAACACAAGGGACACACGATTTATACTAGTTCAGGCCATCGTTGTGGTGTAATACCCTACTCCAGTGTGTGTGGTGTGGTGGATTGCCTCAGGGGCAGATGATGAACAGTACAAAGGAAGAACTGCCTCACAAGAGGTGCTCTTGAGATGATGCGGTGTTCTACTTGGGGTGGATTTTCCCATCTCTAGATGATATTCTCCATCGTCTCTAGATGATATCCTCCCCCCCCCCCTTCTACTGCGGTGACTAGCCCTATTTATAGGGGCCCTGGTCCTCTTCCCAAATATTGAGTGGGAAGGGCACCAACAATGGCCATTTTGAAGGGGAACATCTGGTACAAGTTATCCTGACTAAAGTTGGTCTTTAGCTGCCAAAGGCACTGGTGATGACGCCGTCTTGGGCTCCATGGTGACCTCCGTCTAGCCGCTCTACTGGTCTTGGTCTCGTTGCACTGGAATGGTAACCTTTGCCTGATGCCTCGGTACTCCACGCCTGTGATTGCCCCCTTTGCACCAAAGAGGAAACAAGGACACTGCGCAGGCCGGCGCCCACCTGGTCTTGATCGTCACGGCTTGCCTCTCGAGCTCCTTGCGAGGTACCCTTGCCTTGATCTCTCTGCCTCCTCGTGAGCCTGCCTGGCAAGGCTGCTCCTGAGGAAGCCTTGTGTCATCCGCCCCGCGAGGCTTGGCCCCTTGCGAGGGTCTTGAGTTTTTCACTGATGAAGATGGGCCATACTGGGCCACCACTCGAGCCACGCCGCAGGCCGCAGGCAGGCAAGTCTGGGGACCCCCATTCCCAGAACGTTGATAGGTGATCCCTGCGATCAAAGGTGATCGGGCAGGCCGACCATGGGTTGAACTTGGGGGCGACGGGCTCAACAGCGTAGACATCGCGGAGTGCGTGTTTGCGCTCCCACTTTGGGATATGAGTGACATAGATCATGTTCACTGTTTTAATCTTCGGTGGAAATTTCTTTTGTCCCCCCATGTTCGGCTGGCGAGGTTTGTCCTCGTCTTCGCTCTGAGGTCTCTTCCCTTTGTGTTCGGCGTTAAGTTTGTCGGCCTTCTTGAAGACCCAACATTCTCTGTTGGTATGATTAGCTGGCTTATTGGGAGTGCCGTGGATTTGGCAGGTCCTGTCTAGGATCTTGTCCATGTTGGATGGACTGTCCTTGTTGCCTTTAAATGGCTTCTTCCATTGACCAGGTCTGGAGCCCCTGAATCCGGCGTTAATCGCTGTATTTTCTGGGCTTTCTTCATTGTTCCGACATTTGTTTTTATTGTGTCATGGTTTTCCATTGCCATCCCTGACATCAGAGGTGCCGGGATCACTGGTGCTGCTACGGGCTAACCAGCTGCCTTCGCCCGCACAAAAGCGGGTCATGAGTGTAGTTAAGGCGGCCATTGTCCTTGCCTTTTCCTGGCGGAGGTGTCTGGCCAGCCATTCGTCCCGGACACTGTGTTTGAAGGCCGCTAAGGCTTTGGCATCCAGACAGTCGACAATTTGGTTCTTCTTAGTGAGAAACCTGTTCCAAAGCTTACAGGCTGATTCTCCGGGTTGTTAAATTATGTGACTTGGATCGTCTGCATCTGGAGGCCGGACATAGGTCCCTTCGAAATTGGCCCGGAAAGCGTCCTCAAGCTCTTCCCAGCTTCCGATGGAATTTTCGGGGAGGCTTTTCAGCTAGTGCCGAGCTGGTCCTTTTAGCTTGAGGGGTAAATATTTAATGGCATGGAGATCATCTCCGCGAGCCATGTGGATGTGAAGAATAAGTCTTCTATCCAAACCATGGGGTCCATCGTTCCATCGTATGCCTCGATGTTTACGGGTTTGAACCCTTCTGGAAAATCATGTTCCAGCATCTCATCGGTGAAGCACAGGGGGTGTGCTACACCCCTGTATTTGGTTGTGTCGTGGATTGGGTCCGACGGTTGTAATGTTCGTTATTGGTTCCAAGCTAGTAAATGGCCGGCATGTTTTGTTTGATAATCGTGATCCCGTGTGGGGGCATGTTCCCTGGATCGATAGATGGACCTGGTTTTGCCAGCTTTTTGTCCAGGTCCTCACGTAGATCGTGCCTCTGGTCCTGTGCCGCGGCCTTCCTTCCTTTATGGGGAGGGGGTGAGGGCTTGTGTACGACATTGTTGGCCGCTCTGTCTCGACCACGAGGTGGTCGGTCTGGCCTCATTGTTGGCCATTGAGTGTGTCCTGTGCGGCTTTAAGTCGCTGCTTCTGCTTCTTCAGGCTCCTTGCAGTGGCGATAAGCCTTTGATGGAGGTGTTCGGGTTCTAATGGTTCTTTTGGGATGACGAATTCGTCGTCGCCAAGGCTGATCTCTTCTTCAGAGTGAGGCTGATAGTTGCTATCTTCGGCATCGCTGTGGTCAGACAACATCTCCGGACTGTGTTCGCTGTCCTCTCGCATGCCTTGCTCCAGCGTTGGGTCTGCGGGGTACTCGGCTTGGTTCAGATTATCGTCGTCGTCCGTGATAATATTGTTTTTTTTTCTTTTTGCCATATCGAGGTCGGCGCTTGGGACGTCGGCGCTTAGGAGGTTCATCGACAGGCATGCTGTTATCGCCGTTGGCCTCATTCTCCTTTGGTGTGTCCACCATGTATATATCATATGACGATGTAGCTGTCCACTACCCTAAAGGTGGTTGTTTTTGTGTCTGCTCGTCTCCGGCATCGTCGTCCATACCGTCGATGTCTTCGGAGTCGTAATCGAGCGTGTCGGTTAAGTCCTCGACAGTGGTGGGCAACGAAGTTCTTCGTCATTCGCTTCCCACTCGAGCCAGACATAGCTCAACCGAGAGTCCCCCGACAAGGAGAGGGACTTCAATGAGTTTAATATGTCGCCAAAAGGTGAGTGCTGGAAGATGTCCGTGCAGCTAAACTCCAAGACCGGCACCCAATCAGGTTTGGTGGACGCGGATGCACGCGGTCCGGAGCTCATGGCCGGAGACGAGTCCAGGGTTCCGGTTACACAAGCCCAGCCTGATTTTGGGTCTGTGTGTGGCTCGAGCGCCGCTGAGTCTGCCGCCTCCGCGGCAGGTTTGAGCTTCCCGTCTTCGGACGACGCAGTCCGCTCCGGCTCTAGGGCCTGGGCAGTCACAGGTGCTATCTCCTGTGTGCGGCCAGATGACAGATCTAGGTCATGTTCATCGTGCTGGCCGAGGACAGCCGTCATGGGATCAAATCCGTCGAAGATCAAGTCTCCGCGAATATCAGCCACGAAATTCAGGCTTCCGAACCTGACCTGATGGCCAGGGGCGTAGCTATCAATCTGCTCTAGATGACCAAGCGAGTTAGCCCGCAGTGCGAAGCCGCCGAATACGAAGATCTGTCCGGGGAGGAAGGTCTCCCCCTAGACTGCATCGTTGTGGATGATTGACGGAGCCATCAAGCCTATCTTCGACGACATAGAGGAACTCTCAATGAAAGCACGAATGTCGGTGTCAAAACCGGCGGATCTTGGGTAGGGGGTCCCGAACTGTGTGTCTAAGGCTAATGGTAACAGGAGGTGGGGGACACAATGTTTACCCAGGTTCGGGCCCTCTCTATGGAGGTAATACCCTACTTCCTGCTTGATTTATCTTGAAGAATATGAGTATTACAAGAGTTGATCTACCACGAGATTGTAATGGCTAAACCCTAGAAGTCTAGCCTATGAGATTATGATTGTTGTGACTAAACCCTAGAAGTCTAAACCCTCCAGTTTATATAGATGTCGGGAGGGGCTAGGGTTGTACAAAGTCGGTTACAGAGAAAGGAATCTACATATCCGAATCGCCAAGCTTGCCTTCCACGCAAAGGAGAGTCCCATCCGGACACGGGACGAAGTCTTCTATCTTGTATCTTCATAGCCCAACAATCCAGCCAAAGTATATAGTCCGGTTGTCCGAGGACCCCTTAGTCCAGGACTCCCTTAGACACCATTGTATATGACCCTTGCAATTGCATTGTTAACCCCTAGCCCATTTTGCGTCACTTGCCTATCGAACTAGCCATTGAGTATTGTCGGCAACGTTACTTGTGCACATTAGTGATCTACACCTTCCACTGCATACATACCATATCATCTTGGTATCATCATAGTATCTCTTGTGTCACAAGATTATTCCCGCATATACACAATTGCTATCTTGGTTTGTGCATTGGTGCAAAAGTGGCCATATCAAAAAAAAGAGAATAAGCTTTTAAGCAAAGAAAAAGAGTGAGCAAAGAAGCTTGTAAGCAATAGCCATAGCATCACAATATATCACATGGTATCATACTTGATCATCTTGGATCATCGTGTGAGAAACACCGGGAACCATACATACATAGCATACTTGGGATAGAAGTTTATCCATCTTGCATCTTATAGGTTGTGCACAAGTGTCGTATCCGCCTATTGAGCAATTGTGCCAGTGTCTCTCTTGAGTTGTGTAACACGAGCGTTTTCCGTGGATTCCACATTTTGTTCTCATTCCTTGGTTGCACGACCCCATTTTTCTATCTGTGTGTGTGTTTCCGTGTGCCACTTATTGCTATTGGTCTACTTGTTTCACTTGCGACTTTGTGAATCTCTTTCAACATTATTGACTCTTGCTAACATTTTGCATCAAATTTTTGTGCCACTATCTTCACTGAGCTCTACCATAAGCTTTACTCGATAGGTGTGAGTGAACAAGTCCGGTACCAATTCCACTATTCTTTCATTTCACAATGAGTGAAACGGGATACATCCTCAACTTCGGGAAAAGGTAACTTGGTATTATTTATCTCATTTCCTACTCACCTCTACTCGAGTCTTGTGATGGATAGGCAAGGCATTTTGATGTAGGGCGGAACCCTAGGGGCCGATCTTTCACATTTGGAGTAGATCCTACGAGGAGATACGAAGAACGCACGGAAGAACACGAGGGAAATCTCAAAGGGAAACAAGAGAAACACTCAACCGACAAGTGATTGATCACACAAGGGCTAGATCACCGAAAGCACAAGGTAACACGAGATCCAAAGTTAACAAAGGACAATACACGAGTAACCATTCTTCTCCGTGAGGAGGTCTTGATTGTCTTCTCCGGATGGAGGCCTTGAATCCGAATGGATCTTCTCCGAAGAGGCGCGGTCCCTCACGTGGAGTAGATCCGGTATGGATGAGCAATGCACTATCTCAGATGAGCTATCACAATGATAACCCAATCTAGGAGGTGAGAGTGGTCTATATATAGTCTTAGTGCAAAAGAGGGGCAAAGTGAAGGGGTACATGGGCCTCAGCCCGCAGCTGGACACAGCCAGGGTCCGGACGTCCGTGGGGCGCCGGTCATCCGGAGGCTCGCGGGGTCCCGGACATCCGGGATTCCTCGGATGTCCACAGATTCTGTTCTTTGGTCCCTAGCACGGTCATCCGGACGCCTTCGGATTTCCGTAATTTATGTTCTGTGGTCGCTGGCACGGACGTCCATAGGGGCTCAGTCGTTTGGAGCCTGGGAGTGTCCGATCGTCCGGGCTGGGCCGGTCGTCTATAGCCTGGAGGTCGGGTCTGCCTCTCTTCTCTTGGTTGTAGCACCTTCCAGGGGTCGGACGTCCGTGCCTGGTCGGTCGTCCGGGACCTGTAGCTTTCGAAGTAGCTCTTCTTCTTGATGTTCATGCTTGGTGTCCTTGCCACCTTGGCCATTGGATGTAGCTGTCCCGTGGTTCTCCTCCAAGTACCTGATCACGCATAGAGTCTCCGTATGAGGTAGTAGCCAAGTCTCGTGAGTAGGAAGAAGGAGTTCGGAGAGGCCCGAGTTCACCTTATCTTTGATAGCCTTTGCTCGAGCTCTTGTAATGGGTCCAAGTGGGGTTGAGGGAGATGTAGGTACGTCCATGGGGATGAGGGAGGGATGCTCCGCATCATCTCCCCCCCCCCCTTGGGAAAGATCCGACCTCGAATCAAAAGTTTCATCACCATGGTATGGCGCGAGGTCCTTGATGTTGAAGATGTCGCTCATATTGTACTTGTCTCGTGGGAGGTCGATCTTGTAGGCGTTGTTGTTGTAGCGTGCTAGCACCTTGAAGGGTCCATCGGCTCGCGAGAGAAGTTTGGACTTGCATTCGTTGGGGAAGTGGTCCTTGTGAAGGTGTAGCCACACAAGATCGCCTATGTCGAAGATCATGGGTTGCTTGTTGACGTTGAGCTTGGTAGCTAGTCGTTGTACATGGTGCTCGATGGTGTTCCTTGTATCCTCATGCATCTTCTTGATGTAGCTTGCCCGTGCACTCGCATCCATGTTGGTGCGCTCTTGTAGAGGAAGAGGTAGAATGTCCAATGGGGACAACGGGTTGAAGCCGTAGACGACCTCGAAGGGGGACTTGTCAGTAGTCAAATGTCTTGCACGGTTGTAGGTGTACTCAGCGATGGGTAGACATGCCTCCCACTCCTTGATGTTATTATTGATCAACACGCGAAGTAGAGTGGAGAGTGTCCTGTTCGTCACCTCCGTTTGGCCGTCGGTTTGAGGATGGTATGCGGATGAGAACAAGAGCTTGATTCCGAGCTTGGCGCATAGCGTCTTCCAAAAGTAACTCAAGAACTTGACATCACGGTCAGAGACGATAGTCTTTGGTACTCCATGGAGGCTCAAGATTTCCCTACAAAAGAGATTTGCAACGTTTGAAGCATCGTCTATCTTGTTGCAAGGAATGAAATGTGCCATTTTAGAAAATCGGTCCACAACAACAAACACGGAATCCTTGCCATTTTGAGTTCTAGGCAAACCAAGTACAAAATCCATGCTAATGTCTTCCCAAGGTTGATAAGGAATAGGAAGAGGCATGTAAAGACCATGGGATAGAGCTTTAGGCTTAGCTTGGCGACATGTAGAGCATCGGTTGGTGAAACGTGAGACGTCACGGAACATCTTGGGCCAAAAGTAGTTCTTGGAGAGCGTGGCGAATGTCTTGTCGCGTCCAAAATTTCCCATGAGTCCGCCTCCATGAGCCTCTTGCAAAAGGAGCAAATGAAGAGAAGACTCGGGAATGCATAGTTTGTTAGCTCTCATAGGATAACCATCCTTGATGTAATATCATTCCCAAGATGTGTGCGTCAAACATTTAGCATAAGGAGTAGCAAAAGATGGATCATTAGCATACAAGTCTTTTAGGTGCTCAAAGCCAATAACATTCAACTCAAGTTTAGTGACAAGTGTGCATATGCGTGAAAGTGCATCCGCAACTACATTTTCCTTGCCCTTAATGTACTTGATCACATAGGGGAAAGATTCAATAAATTCACTCCATTTGGCATGACGCTTCTTCGACTTAGTTTGACCTTTTAAGCACTTAAGGATCTCATGATCGGTATGGATGACAAACTCATGAGGTCTAAGATAATGTTCCCAAACATGTAGCACACGCACTAAATCATACAGTTCTTTGTCATAGATGGGATAGTTAAGTTGTGCACCGGAGAGTTTTTCACTAAAATATGCAATGGCTCATTTTTCTTGCATCAAAACTCCGCCAATTCCGGTACCACTTACATCACAATGAACCTCAAAAGTTTTGTCAAAGTTGGGTAAAGCAAGAATTGGAGCATGAGTAAGCAAAGACTTGAGCTCATCAAAAGCGGTGGATTGAAAAGATCCCCAAACAAAAGGAGCATTCTTCTTACTCAAAGCATGTAAAGGATCGGCAATTGTGCTAAAGTCTTTCACAAAGGGACGATAAAAACCCGCAAGACCAAGAAAGCTACGCACTTGTTGCAAATTGGTGGGTTGGGGACAAGTTTTAATAGCTTCAACTTAAGATTAATCAACATGGACACCCTTCGAAGAAACGACAAAACCCAAGAAAACAAGTTTGTCAACACCAAACGTGCACTTTTTCATGTTGGCATAAAGACGTTCCTTGCGAAGCGTTTGCAAAACAGCCCTAACATGATGAAGATGTTCTTTCATGGATTTTCTAAACACAAGAATATCATCAAAGTAAACCACAACAAAGACTCCAATATAAGGTCGAAGCACAAAATGCATAAGACGCATGAAAGTACCGGGAGCTTCCGATAAACCCATAGGCATGACCAACCACTCTTACAAGCCAAATTTGGTTTTGAAAGTAGTTTTCCACTCATCACCTTCTTATATGCGGATTTGATAATAGCCACTTCTAAGATCAATTTTTGAGAAAAAGGAGGCACCGCTAAGTTCATCAAGCATATCATCTAAGAGAGGAATGGGATGCCTATAATGAACGGTAATAACATTGATGGGTCTACAATCGGAACACATGCGATAACTTCCATCTTGCTTAGGGACAAGTATAACGGGAATGGCACAAGGGCTTAAGCTTTCACCTACATGACCGTTGTCGATTAGTTGTTGCACTTGCCGTTGGATCTCCTTAGTTTCTTCGGGGTTGACGCGGTATGGAGCTTTGTTTGGAAGGGGCGCTCCAGGGATGAGGTCGATTCGATGCTCAATGCCTCGTAGAGGAGGTAGACCCGGAGGTAGCTCATCGGGGAAAACATCTTGGAATTCCTACAAAAGAGATTGAAACACTAAAGGTAGCTCATGAGAGGAGTTAGTTTTCGGTTCCCCATCCTTGCACACAAGGACAAAGTGCATAACACTCGATGGGTTCTCACACACTTCTCTCATCTCACTTTTTGTGGCAAATAGGACTAGGTGTTTCTCCATGGCGAAGAGGCACTCAAGTTAGGCTTGTGGCTCTCACTCACTTTTTGGTGGATCACTTTCTCACTCTTCTCTCCACGATGGGTGGCTTGCTTGTCGGTTGTCACTTGACTAGGAGACATAGGTCGTAGCACATACTCCTTCCCTTTCCTCTTGAAGATATAGTGATTGGTACGCCCGTTGTGGATGACACCACGGTCGAATTGCCATGGTCGACCAATAAGGAGGTGGCAAACGGACATTGGGATGACATCACACTCCAAAGTGTCCTCATATGCACCAATTTTGAAGGAGACTTGGACCGTATGCTCAACTCGTATAGTGCCGGAGT
Organism: Triticum aestivum; assembly: GCF_018294505.1. Taxonomy (NCBI): domain Eukaryota; kingdom Viridiplantae; phylum Streptophyta; class Magnoliopsida; order Poales; family Poaceae; genus Triticum; species Triticum aestivum. The sequence goes on along the minus strand of NC_057807.1, from coordinate 179,272,551 downwards.
CACTTAGCCATTGGACTTTGTATGGGTGCGGGTGCTTCATCTTAACCAATTGAAGCTTGCAGTATAGTTCTTCACTTGCCAAGTTGTGGCAACTACCTCCATCGCTGATGACCTTGACGGACCTTCCATTGATGCCAGCCTTTGTGTGGAAGATGTGGCATCTTTGGTCTTCTTCTTGTTGATGTTGAAGAGTCAAGACGTTGGAGACAACGAGATCGGGGCTCGTATCTTCATCACAAAAGACTTGATCATCTTCATCCTCTTTCACGCGTCGGTGCATGGCCACTTGCTCAAGAGCTTCCATCTCCTCATCACTCATGGAGTCGTATGTGCCATCGTCATTGAAGATCATGGTGCGCTTGTTGGTGCATTCATAGGACTTGTGGCCTCGGCCGCCGCAAGTGAAACACTTGAAGGAGCTTGTCTTGACGGTCTCATCGGTCGGAGTAGATGACGAAGCACGCGGCTTGAAGTTGCTTGTAGCAGGAAGAAGACGACTTGAACTTGCCAAACTTTTCATGTAACTTGACTTGTCGTTGTTGCTTGGAGAAGGCTTGGTTGATGTTGAAGTTGGAGTAGTTGTTGAAGCTTGGTTATTGGAGAAGCCGTAGGTCTTGGATGAGTACTTGGCGTACTTGAAGTATCTTGCACTTGACGTTCCGCCTTTGTAGCTTGGTGCACGAGCTCAATGAGGTTGGAGTAGGGTTGGAAGTCGGCGATCTTCTTGATGGGATGATTGAGTACATTCAAGAAACGTGCCATTGTTTTCTCATCATCTTCCGTGACATTGGCTCAAATCATGGCTATCTCCATTTCCTTGTAGTATTCTTCAACACTCTTTGTTCCTTGCTTGAGTAATTGTAGCTTCTTGAAGAGATCTCAGTTGAAGTAGGTGGGCACAAAGCGTGCTCGCATGACATCCTTCATTTGAGCCCAAGTGGTGATTGGAGGTTCACCTCTTGCTTCTCAGCGCTCGAGGACTTGTTCCCACCATATGAGCACATAGTCTTGGAACTCTAGTGATGCCATAGAGATCTTCTTCTCTTCCTCATAGGTGTGCAAATGAAATATTTTGTCGACCTTCAATGCCCATGAAAGGTACTCTTCCGGATCATTGCTTCCATTGAACTTGGGCATGGTGAATTTAAGCTTGCCATAGCGTTGCTCTTCATTGTGTTGTTGGCTATGGTGATGATGACGCCCTTGACGTGGAGGGTAATCATCCTCATGTTGCTCTTGGCATGGAGGAAGTCCATGATCAACTTGGTCTTGTTGAACTTGAGGTTGAGGTGGAGCTTGACGAGCTTGTGGAGGAGCTTGAGGAACTTGACGTTGCACTCGTGGTTGGTAGTTCCTCTCTTGGATTTCTTCTAAAAGGGCTTCCTCTTGATTGCACTGTTCGCGATTGCGGTTTGTGATGGCTCGACTTGATTCTTGAAGGGCACGTTGCGCCTCAAGAGCTTGCGCTTCACGTTGTTGTTGTTGAAGAAGTTGAGCCTCGGCGTCTTGTTCCTCTTGATGGAGACGCACTCGTTCTTCCTCTTGGCGCCGTTGTCATTGTCGTTCTTGAGCTTGAGCAAAAGCGACTTGGTGTGGTTGAGGACGAGGTACTTGCTCATCGACTTGCTCTTGTGAATGCTTGTCGTGTGTGGATTGCGAGATGCATGACGGTCTTGATGCGCGGCTCGTCGAAGAGTGTTCGATGACGGTGTACTAGATCCGGAGAAGGAGTCGTCAGAGTGTCGACTTGAGTGGCTCCGTCTTGAGTATGACGATGTAGAAGGAGGACGGTTCACCAACAAAGCGCGGATCTCGTCCATCCTTGTGTCGTCTCTTGCTTGTGCGTGTCGAGGTTGTTGTCAAAGTAGTCCTTGGTACATTGCTCGGAGAGTCGCAAGTCAGTGGCGAGGTTGTCGATGCATTCGTTCATAGCTTGTTGCTCTTGATGCAACGTTCGTTGTGCACCAAAGAGGTGGCTCTTGGTGACGTATGATGACATGTCCTCGTCTTGATCGATGAAGAGTGGGTTGGTAGAAGTACTCGGCCTATCCATCATTCCAAGCAAAAATGTGAGTGGTAGAAAGAGAAGAACTTATACCAATGTACCTTGACCGATGTTGACGATGAATCAAGTTCACTCAAATGCGGACAATGAAATAGCACTATTGGTACCGATTCTTGTCGGTTCTCACACCTACACAAGTAAAAGCTTATGGTGGAACTTGGTTAGGATGGTGGCACAAAATTTGATGCAATTGTAAGTGAGCTTCAATAATGTTGGAAAAGATTCACAAATTTGCAAATGCAACTAGTAGACCAAGCAAAAAGGGGTACACGGAAAAACACGCGCAAATAAATAAATGGGATTGTGCAAACCAAAAGTGAGCCAAAATGTGGAATCCATGAATATGCTCTTGTTGCACAATACACGAGAGACGCTAGCACGATTGCACAATAGGCGGATATGGAACTTGTGCACAACCTACTAGGCAAAAATGCAATGACCTTTATCCCAAGTATGCTATATGTGTGGTATTTCAGTGATATGATCCAAGATGATCGAGTATGACAATCTTAATGTAGTATGATGATATGGTTCTTGCTTATAAGCTCTTTGCTTATCTTTCCTCTTTGCTTAAAAGCTTGGGTGGCTCTTTCACTTTTGAGCTCTATTCTCATGCAAAACTTCACGAACCAAGATAGCAATTGTGTATGTGATGACAACTTTGTGACACAAAAGTTGATGCCAAGATATGCACCACTATGGTATGGTATGTATGCTATGGAGTATGATCACTAATGTGCACAAGTCACATTGCCGGCAATACTCAATGGCTAGTCTCGATGGGTAAGCTACGGAAAAGTAAGGCCATGTGGGTATCAATGCAATTGCAAGGTATGACAAAGATGTCGTTGAGGTTACTGTCCTTGGCAATGATGAGACCTTTCCGAAGATGAGCCGCGGTGATGATGATGTCGAACCGTACCTATATAGCCGAAATACAATAGGACACGGGAGCCACAACTCAAAATCTCAAAGACCAAAACGTGTCAAAATCGTCCTGGGAGGTATTGGGAGATGATGGTGGTGTATGTGGGTTTGGAATATGTGGTGGAAGGTGGAGATGTGGTGATGGCCGAACTGAACAAAAGTCAGTTTCGATAGAGTTACTCGGACGTCCGGGTGGTCGCGGTCGTCCGAAGGTCGTCGGACGTCTGGCTGGGTCCGGTCGTCCGTATCATGGGCAAAAATCGAGCACGGGATGAACTGCATGATTTCAGGGTGGAGGGAGATGGTGATGTCGAAATCGAGCGGATTTGTGGATGGAAAAGGGTGGGGAGGGTGGGGAAAGCTAGATCCACAGGTGGCAACACAAATCCATGGACCAAATCCAACAAAATTTCAACTCACCAACAAATCCCAAAAACAATTGGGGCTATTTTTGGTGGGGATTTTCGGATTTAGGAAGAAAACAACAAAATCAAGCTAGAAAACACGGGGTAGAGGCTCCAAAAACGTGATCAACGTGGCTCATGATACCAAGATGATGTACAGGGGAACCCTAGGGGCCGATCTTTCACGTTTGGAGTGGATCCTACGGGGAGATACGAAGAACACGCGGAAGAACACGAGGGAAATCTCAAAGGGAAACGAGAGAAACACTCAACCAACAAGTGATTGATCACACAAGGGCTAGATCACCGAAAGCACAAGGTAACACGAGATCCAAAGTCAACAAAGGACGATACACGAGTAACCGTTCTTCTCCGTGAGGAGGTCTTGATTGTCTTCTCCGGATGGAGGCCTCGAATCTGAATGGATCTTCTCTGAAGAGGCACGGTCCCTCACTGTCACATCCCTAGCTTCTGGTAATGCTCTAGGCTAGCTTCATGTGTGCATCATGTCTATGTTTTTGAAACTTGAATTGAGGAATATTGGAAGCCTCAAAACCCTAAATAAAAGAGGGGCAAAAACCCTAGAAATCTCATTCATTGCTCCAAAATGCTCTCCTTAAATGTTTGATAATTTTTGGTAAGGGTTCTGGTCCCAACCAAAATATTGAACATTTTTAAGGAATTATTTTTGGGACTTTGGATTTAATTCATTAGCTATTTGAATTTGAATTATATTCATATAATTAGAATATAATTTCAAATATCCCTGAAATATTTTATTGGAAAAGTCCATCTAGCAAAATAAAATTATTCAGAGGAGTTTTGGCATTGTTTGAATTATTTTTTAAATTCAAAACAATGGCAAAAGAATTAAATAAAAAGGGAAACTTTACCTGCAGCCCACCTGGGCCACTTACCTGTAGCCGGCCCAGCTCCTCCCGCTGGCCCAGCCCACCTCCTCCCCCCTTGTCCTCTTCTTCCTCTGCCAGTAGGCAGAGGCGAGGCGTGGCGCGCGCCCGAAGAGCTCCGTCCACCTCCTGCTTCGCCGTGGCAGCTGCCCCGACTCCTCTGAAGACGCCACGCAGCCGCCCGGAGCCGTCCAGCCCTTCCTCTCTTCCCTGGAGCTCTTTCCCCTTCCCTGGCTCTCTCTCCCTCGCTGTTCCCCACCTCACCGGACCGCGCCGACGCTACCGACGAGCACCACCGCGGCTATCGCCTCCCCCTCGTCCTCTCGAGCGGTCCAGGAGCTCCGCCATGACCTGCCATTCATCTTTGCTGAGACAAACGACGCCGGAGTGCCCCGCAGCGCCGTCATCGTTGTTGCCTTCGTCCTCTGCACCGACAGCCGTCGTCGTCGATTCGCAGCAACCCGACCGCCCCCGACCTCGCCGACGACGCCATCGGACGCGCTGTGAGCACCCGCATCGTCTCCCCCTTCTCCCCTGGTCGCGCCCGCTCTCTACGATGTAGCCCCGCCATGGCCGAACCTTCGCCGCCGCCGCACCCGTCGCCGGTGATGCTCCGGTGACCATTTGGTCCCGGGCATGCGCCCAACGCGCTCCCCGCATCGCGCAGAGCCTCCGTAGCACTTTGCCGCGCTTGTTTGCGCACCGCAGCCCCATCCCCACTTGCACCCGAGCTTCGGCCGCCGCCGAGCTCGTCGCCGGCACCACTCCGGCCACTTCCCGGCCGCGCCACCACCACAGTTGGATGCGGACGAGCGTCCGCATCCCGAAGCTGTGCTCCGCGCGCCAAACCGAGCCCTGTGGGCAAAACCCGAGGCTCGCCACCGCGGCTGGCCTCGCCGGCGTCAAGCCGCCGGTGGGGTTGACCACTTGACCCCGACGGGACCCTCCCCTGTGTCCATGACAGGTGGGGCCGGCCTGTTAAATAGGTTAGGATTAGTGTTAACTAAAATTAGTTAGACTAACAGACACTGACAGCGGGCCCCGTAGCGGGTCAAAGCCCGAGTCAACGCGGGATTAGCCCCTGTGCCACTGACGTGTGGACCCCACACGTCAGGTTTGACCCTGACCGGCCCCTATTGACTTACTGACGTCATGCCGACGTCATGCTGACGCAGTAAAGTATTTCTGGAATTAAATAAATTAGGAAATGATTTATAATTCTAGAAAATTGTATAAACTTCAATAAATCATAGAAAATTAACCGTAACTCCAAATTAAATAATTTATATATGAAAAATTATCAGAAAAATTCAAGGAATCCATCTGTACCACTTTCATGCATGTTAGAACAACTTATAGGTGCTGTTTAGCACAAATCAATTAAATGGCATTTGAATAATCACATATGGAGTTTGAATTTGAATCTTGTATTCAAACCAACTTCATTTAATCTGTTGCTAGTTGCATTAGCCCAAAACACATTCATTTTGCCATGTCATGATCATGCATCATATTGTGCATTGCATTGATTGTGTTCCCTTCTGTGTTGCCGGTATTTGTCCCCTCTCGATAGACGTGATACCGAGGATGTGATCGTTGACACTGATGAAGACTCAATGTTATCTTCAGAAGTGCCAGGCAAGCAAAACCCCCTTGTTCATTCCGATACAATCCTACTCTCTCGCTCCTGCTCTCTTTTACTGCATTAGGACAACACCGATTCATCTGTTACTTGCTGCGGTAGCTGAACCCCTTTATCCTTTGCATGACCTGTCATTGCCACAGTAAATAGATGAAACCCACTAGCATGAGTAGGAGTTGTTTGAGCCCTGATGTGCCTACTCATTCATGCTTGTTTGTCATGCCTGCTACTGCTTAGAGTTGAGTCAGGTCTGATTCATCGAGGATGAATCAGAGGTGTATGAACATGTCCTACTATGTGTGAGCTAAGTGTGTGAACACGATTTGGTAAAGGTAGCGATGAGAGGCCATGTAGGAGTACATGGTGGGTTGTCTCATTGAAGCCGTCCTTAGGAACTGAGTTCTGTGTTTGTGATCCATGACTCAGCTACTACCATGCATTGGGCCCTGAAATATGACCCCGCTCGACTTCTTATTCACCCTAGCTCTCTGTCCAGGAGTTGCAAGTAGTTTCTGGTGTTTGTAGTATGCTGGAGGCCGTGGACAGCGCTGACCGTAGGGGTGGGCTGTGATGCGGTAGGCACGTGGCCGGGTAAACCGGGCGCCCGTTTGGTGTCACGGAACCCTGTTCACATCGTTTGGGGCTGTGAGCGAAACTCCGGCCGGATCTCCTCATGGATGGAACCCGAATAGGCGATAAACCTGGACTAGAGACTTAGGTGGTTAGGTAGGTCGTGGTCTACACCCACGTCGGCTTTCGCTTGAAGTCTGCCGAGCACATGTCGTGTGCAGACGCTAAGTGGTGGAAACATGTATGAAGAAGTACACCCCTGCAGGGTTAATATCATCTATTCGAATAGCCGTGTCCACGGTAAAGGACTTCTGGGTTGCTTATATCAGTTCATAGACAATTGAAAGTGGATACTCTAAAATACGCAAGATAAGCGTGAGTGCTATGGATGGCGTTCTCGTAGGGAGACGGGAGCGGATCCATAGTGGTGTATTGATATGGTGAATATGTGGACTCGTGTGCGCCAGCTCAAAAGAGTTACATTGCAGTCGTAGTTTAGGATAGCCACCGAGTCAAAGCTGGCTTGCTACAGTTAAACCCCACCATCCCTTTGTTGATAATGATGCATATGTAGTTAGTTCTGATGTAAGTCTTGCTGGGTACATTTGTACTCACGTTTGCCTATTTTATGTTTTGTGTAGAGAGACTTCAGTCTCACTAGTAGTTCCGCGTGGACTTCGACGTTTAGCTTGTTACCTCAGCTACGATCTTGTGCCCTCGGCAGGATCTGATAAATAGTCAGGCTTCTCAGCCCTTTTCATTTATAGATGTCTGTACTCAGACATGATAGCTTCCGCTTGTGCTTTGACTTGTATGCTCTGATTGTTGGGTCATGAGACCCATGTTTGTAATATCTCGCTCCTCGGAGCCTATTGATTAAAATACTTGAGTTGTAGAGTCATGTTGTGATGCCATGTTGTATTTGCACATATCGAGCATATTGTGTGTATGTTATTGAAATGCTTGGTATGTGTGGGATCTGACCATCTAGTTGTTTATCTTTAGTAGCCTCTCTTACGGGGAAATGTCTCCTAGTGTTTCCACCGAGCCATGGTAGCTTGCTACTGCTCCGGAACACTTAGGCTGGTCGGCATGTGTCCTTCTTCGTTCCTGTGTCTGTCCCTTCGGGGAAATGTCACGCGATGAATACCAGAGTCCTGTTAGCCCGCTACAGCCCGGTTCACCGGAGTCCTGCTAGCCCAGTGCTACAGCCTGGATTCACTCGCTGATGACCGACACGTTCGATGCTGGGTCATGGATGCCTGTCCCTGTAAGTCTGTGCCACTTTGGGTTTACGACTAGCCATGTCAGCCCGGGCTCCTTATCATATGGATGCTAGCGACACTATCATATACGTGTGCCAAAAGGTGCAAACGGTCCCGGGCAAAGGTAAGGCAACACCCGTGGGAATACCGTGCGTGAGGCCGCAAAGTGATATGAGGTGTTACATGCTAGATCGATGTGGCTTTGAGTCGGGGTCTTGACAGCGTTGGTATCAGAGCTTGACTGCCTGTAGGATTACCAAGCCAAACTGGTCGAAGTTGAGTCTAGAAATTCTTTAGTTATATAAGGGAATTGATTGTGGGATGGAACGTAAGGCTCTTTTTACTCCTTATACCTCATGCCCTTCTGATCTGAGTCATCTTCTCTTCTACGGGGATTAAGAACTAGGCTATCTCTTCTTTCCATCAGGATCACGTGTTACTAATCCGTAGACTTATAAGATTGTTGGATTAAGCCTCAGTTCAGTTTCTACCTCTGTATGTTAATTATTGATCTCGAAACCTTGATATTGTGCTTCTGAGTGGTTATGCCACCATTTTTGTGAATGTCTCAAATATCTTCGGAGCATTTACAGCCGTTATGCTGTCCGAGTCATTCCAGGTTTCTAAATAGTCTGATGCATTTGCAAAATCCTTTTCCTCTGGTTTCGATGCTCCTTTATGCCAGCTCAATCACACTAATTGTTCAGTTGAGGTATTCTATTGCCTTGACATTATGTTGGAGTTACTATTATGGCCCTAGGTGTTTGGGGAGTCACCTAGTAATCTAGCAATGTTTTGTGATCCCCAGTGTGATGATTCTGGCTTTTATTCTCGAAAGCATCCCGTGATGCCACTTAGTAGTAGGTATTCTACTCCTTGGGCTTTGAACCCGAGATTCACTCTACTTACTTCATGTTGATAGTGTTTGCTAGTTCCTTCAGGATATTAGTAACTTTGCGATAGTCCTCGAGGTCTGTGGTATTTCCTTCTTTCAAATACTATGAACCGCTTATGGCAGATGTTTATTGGATCAAAAGATCACAATTAGAGTATTCTTGAGGAGTTCTCCATTCATAAATCGTGACTCTGCCAGTTCTACCTTTCTGCATGGGTTATCCGGAAGAAATATGTTGAACTTGGTTCGACATACTAATCTATGCATCCACAACTCAGAAAATTATATGTTCCTTTGAGTTGTTCTCCTTAGTTGCATTCTGACCCTCGTCTATCAATTGATAGTCAAGAGTATGCGTGCGTTCGTTTATCGATGCCTATTACTCTTGTGGTCCGTCAAGCCATTCTGTCCTGAATGACTTGGAGAAACAAACTCCAGTACCTCTTCCATATCCAGGATTGGGTCAAAGAAGTTGTGCTCCGCAGATCAAATTGCTAATCCAGCTTTTGGTTCTGTTCTACCTTGGAGTATTACCTTATTCTATATCGAGATTGTTAGAGGAATTGCACACCATCCTATGAACTCTTGGTACAGTGATACTTCTCACCATCATTAGTCATTCCTCGGCCCTCGTGTTGATGCAACTGGAATACCGACAAATGAGTTGTGATGTGTGAGATCAATACTCCCAGCAACCTCGTTGCTTGGTAGTTAAAGGATAATAATTTCATTCTTAGTATGTTGGTTTTTGAATCATCCTTCTAAGACTGATCGTGCTACCTAGTCCTTATTTCGGTGCACCCTTCGATTGATGAATTAGGATCTTGTCAAGTCCTCGCTCACTTGATCATATCATCTTGCCCTGAAAAGCAAGATTGTTCTCGAGCTTAGTAACATATCGGTGGTTCGTGATTTTCCGAAGATCTTCTCGGAAGTACTACCAGGTTGTCACCTGACCGCTATGTTGAGCTCGTGATCAAGTTGGTTTATTGTAAGCCACCCTTTCTCCAAGAATCTGTGATGGATATCCCTGAGCTAGTTGGTTAAGCTAGACAACAACTTGGAGAGTTGGAAGGTAAAAGCTTGCCTGACTTAGTTCGTTCCAAAGGGATATTCTTGTGTAGTGTGTGTTGAAGAAAGATGATATCTTCATCGGTTGGTCCCTGTGATCAGTTGCTGGACCTATTGCCTTATCAATCCTTTGATTTGAGTGTGGGCTATCGTCAAATCAAATCAGTACCAATGATGCTCGTAATGTTGTCTTGTTCGTGGTTGATCCCTCGAGCATACACCATTACATCTTTGGCCTGACCAATGCTATCACTTGTTCACTTAACTATGGAATTCCTTTTAAAAGGAAACCCAGATGAATTGTTGTTGAGCCCATTGACAACATCCTTATCTCCTCCATAATTTTGTTGGACATTGAGCTAGTGTTGGAAACTTTTGAAAGCATTTTCTTCATGCTAGCTCATGAAGTATTTGTTGATGAAAGGAGTGACTTCCTTTTATACACGTGCATTTGGTGAAAGATGCCGCCGTGAATTTGAGAAAGTTAGTTTTGCTTCCTCTGGAATCATCCCAAGTCAGTCATGCATACGTGCGAAGTATTCTGTGGTCTGGAGATTTGCAACCTCCATTCTATATGTATATCCTAGCACACCAAGCCACTGATTGAGTTGTTCAAAGATAAAGGAGTCTGTCCAAGGTGAACTCTTTGGACTTCCACGCGTGGAGACTTCGATGTCATTAATGATGGTTCCCCTTCCTGAACTCGGTAGTGTTTTATTATAAGACTACTTTGTGGTCATGCTTGTCTTGGACAACGTGTTCACATGTTTGTAGCAGAACCAGCTCATGTTTTGGAGCTTGCTATCGTAGTTCATCTCCCGAGTATCCCGCAACGTCATCTCGTCGATTTGTGTTGCAAACTTTCATTTTTCTTTCTAGACTCGATGAGTCTGGAATATCCTGACACCAACCAGATCTGAATCTCAGGCAGATATGATGGTTTGGAACATTTCCCAAGAACTATAATATCGGTCCCTCGAAAACCGGTAAAGTGGATGTCGTGGCCAACACATCCAGCCGGAAGACCTGTTATTATAATATCTTGATTGAGGAAGTTGGCCACCTCCCCATAGGGATTTCATAGGATTTACTCCCTAGTTGCCCCTATGGATTTTGAGATCCCGAAGTCCGACCTTTTTACTTGATGTTCTAGATATCAAACCATATCTATGAATGGTTACGCTAGCACATCAAGGAGAGCATTAGAAGCGGAGTGCTAAATGTCTCTCGGTCGATCGTCCAGATTTTGTTCCTTGGCTCGCTAAGGTGAAATCTGAGAAAGTGTTATCCTCCTTTGCATCTGCATCGTCCATCGCTATTCATCATGGTAGTATGTTGTGTTGTCAGCATCCTTGACACGGATGTTGGTAAAACCTTGATGATTATGGAAATGCTCAAGTTCTTGAGAGCACGCACAAGCGCTACGTGTTATCATCGGCTCTAACTAGGATTCCTCCCGTTTCCCCGGCAATGCTATGACCTTTCAAACAGTGAATTTACTCTCTATTGTTGGGTTCTTCCCCAGTTACCAGAATCATTCCCAGCATTTGCATTTTGTTCCTAGCTTGCACCGCCAATGTGCCATTCTACCATGGGTCTCTTCCACCTCCGGTGATAAGCAAATTCATCCATTACGTTGTCTTCAACAAGGTAATCCACATCATACAAGTCCGAGTATGCCATTCTACCGACCCCCTCCAAATGATCGCTTGTGATTACCTTAGGCTGGTATAAAGAGTTTCAATGATCTTTGAATCAAAGGTAATTCTTTTTGCCACTTAAGGGGATAATCTACGAATCACCCTCCTTCAGGATGTTTCGTCGTGGTATCATGGCAACTCAACTCCTCGCTACGTGGACAATCGTTTACCACCTTCTTAGGTGTGGAATTGTTGTCCACCTAGTGCACCTTCGTCATCCGTCTTTTTCCACCCCTCTTGATGTGTAACTCGTGTCTCAACCCGAGTGATGGTCCTATGTCTCGTTCCGTGAGTTGTTCGATCTTCGAGAAGATCGACCCTTCTAGAGTCTCCTTCTTTCCTCCATGTCATGTTGACAGGATTTTTCAAGGCAAGACTTCAAGGCAATGATGGTGAATGAATCAACGTTCAACTGAAGTGCAACTGGATCGTGAAGATTATACTAGTCTGCGTTACCCCTTCACCTTACCCTACGCTTGAATCTCGAGACGAGATTTTTGTTTAGTGGGGGTGAGTTGTCACATCCCTAGCTTCTGGTAATGCTCTAGGCTAGCTTCATGTGTGCATCATGTCTATGTTTTTGAAACTTGAATTGAGGAATATTGGAAGCCTCAAAACCCTAAATAAAAGAGGGGCAAAAACCCTAGAAATCTCATTCATTGCTCCAAAATGCTCTCCTTAAATGTTTGATAATTTTTGGTAAGGGTTCTGGTCCCAACCAAAATATTGAACATTTTTAAGGAATTATTTTTGGGACTTTGGATTTAATTCATTAGCTATTTGAATTTGAATTATATTCATATAATTAGAATATAATTTCAAATATCCCTGAAATATTTTATGAGCTTTTGGAAAAGTCCATCTAGCAAAATAAAATTATTCAGAGGAGTTTTGGCACTGTTTGAATTATTTTTTAAATTCAAAACAATGGCAAAAGAATTAAATAAAAAGGGAAACTTTACCTGCAGCCCACCTGGGCCACTTACCTGTAGCCGGCCCAGCTCCTCCCGCTGGCCCAGCCCACCTCCTCCCCCCTTGTCCTCTTCTTCCTCTGCCAGTAGGCAGAGGCGAGGCGTGGCGCGCGCCCGAAGAGCTCCGGCCACCTCCTGCTTCGCCGTGGCAGCTGCCCCGACTCCTCTGAAGACGCCACGCAGCCGCCCGGAGCCGTCCAGCCCTTCCTCTCTTCCCTGGAGCTCTTTCCCCTTCCCTGGCTCTCTCTCCCTCGCTGTTCCCCACCTCACCGGACCGCGCCGACGCTACAGACGAGCACCACCGCGGCTATCGCCTCCCCCTCGTCCTCTCGAGCGGTCCAGGAGCTCCGCCATGACCTGCCCTTCATCTTTGCTGAGACAAACGACGCCGGAGCGCCCCGCAGCGCCGTCATCGTTGTTGCCTTCGTCCTCTGCACCGACAGCCGTCGTCGTCGATTCGCAGCAACCCGACCGCCCCCGACCTCGCCGACGACGCCATCGGACGCGCTGTGAGCACCCACATCGTCTCCCCCTTCTCCCCTGGTCGTGCCCGCTCTCTATGCTGTAGCCCCGCCATGGCCGAACCTTCGCCGCCGCCGCACCCGTCGCCGGTGATGCTCCGGTGACCATTTGGTCACGGGCATGCGCCCAACGCGCTCCCCGCATCGCGCAGAGCCTCCGTAGCACTTTGTCGCGCTTGTTTGCGCACCGCAGCCCCATCCCCACTTGCACCCGAGCTTCGGCCGCCGCCGAGCTCGTCGCCGACACCACTCCGGCCACTTCCCGGCCGCGCCACCACCACAGTTGGATGCGGACGAGCGTCCGCATCCCGAAGCTGTGCTCCGCGCGCCAAACCGAGCCCTGTGGGCAAAACCCGAGGCTCGCCACCGCGGCTGGCCTCGCCGGCGTCAAGCCGCCGGTGGGGTTGACCACTTGACCCCGACGGGACCCTCCCCTGTGTCCATGACAGGTGGGGCCGGCCTGTTAAATAGGTTAGGATTAGTGTTAACTAAAATTAGTTAGACTAACAGACACTGACAGCGGGCCCCGTAGCGGGTCAAAGCCCGAGTCAACGCGGGATTAGCCCCTGTGCCACTGACGTGTGGACCCCACACGTCAGGTTTGACCCTGACCGGCCCCTGTTGACTTGCTGACGTCATGCTGACGCAGTAAAGTATTTCTGGAATTAAATAAATTAGGAAATGATTTATAATTCCAGAAAATTGTATAAACTTCAATAAATCATAGAAAATTAACCGTAACTCCAAATTAAATAATTTATATATGAAAAATTATCAGAAAAATTCAAGGAATCCATCTGTACCACTTTCATGCATGTTAGAACAACTTATAGGTGCTGTTTAGCACAAATCAATTAAATGGCATTTGAATAATCACATATGGAGTTTGAATTTGAATCTTGTATTCAAACCAACTTCATTTAATCTGTTGCTAGTTGCATTAGCCCAAAACACATTCATTTTGCCATGTCATGATCATGCATCATATTGTGCATTGCATTGATTGTGTTCCCTTCTGTGTTGCCGGTATTTGTCCCCTCTCGATAGACGTGATACCGAGGATGTGATCGTTGACACTGATGAAGACTCAATGTTATCTTCAGAAGTGCCAGGCAAGCAAAACCCCCTTGTTCATTCCGATACAATCCTACTCTCTCGCTCCTGCTCTCTTTTACTGCATTAGGACAACACCGATTCATCTGTTACTTGCTGCGGTAGCTGAACCCCTTTATCCTTTGCATGACCTGTCATTGCCACAGTAAATAGATGAAACCCACTAGCATGAGTAGGAGTTGTTTGAGCCCTGATGTGCCTACTCATTCATGCTTGTTTGTCATGCCTGCTACTGCTTAGAGTTGAGTCAGGTCTGATTCATCGAGGATGAATCAGAGGTGTATGAACATGTCCTACTATGTGTGAGCTAAGTGTGTGAACACGATTTGGTAAAGGTAGCGATGAGAGGCCATGTAGGAGTACATGGTGGGTTGTCTCATTGAAGCCGTCCTTAGGAACTGAGTTCTGTGTTTGTGATCCATGACTCAGCTACTACCATGCATTGGGCCCTGAAATATGACCCCGCTCAACTTCTTATTCACCCTAGCTCTCTGTCCAGGAGTTGCAAGTAGTTTCTGGTGTTTGTAGTATGCTGGAGGCCGTGGACAGCGCTGACCGTAGGGGTGGGCTGTGATGCGGTAGGCACGTGGCCGGGTAAACCGGGCGCCCGTTTGGTGTCACGGAACCCTGTTCACATTGTTTGGGGCTGTGAGCGAAACTCCGGCCGGATCTCCTCATGGATGGAACCCGAATAGGCGATAAACCTGGACTAGAGACTTAGGTGGTTAGGTAGGTCGTGGTCTACACCCACGTCGGCTTTCGCTTGAAGTCTGCCGAGCACATGTCGTGTGCAGATGCTAAGTGGTGGAAACATGTATGAAGAAGTACACCCCTGCAGGGTTAATATCATCTATTCGAATAGCCGTGTCCACGGTAAAGGACTTCTGGGTTGCTTATATCAGTTCATAGACAATTGAAAGTGGATACTCTAAAATACGCAAGATAAGCGTGAGTGCTATGGATGGCGTTCTCGTAGGGAGACGGGAGCGGATCCATAGTGGTGTATTGATATGGTGAATATGTGGACTCGTGTGCGCCACCTCAAAAGAGTTACATTGCAGTCGTAGTTTAGGATAGCCACCGAGTCAAAGCTGGCTTGCTGCAGTTAAACCCCACCATCCCTTTGTTGATAATGATGCATATGTAGTTAGTTCTGATGTAAGTCTTGCTGGGTACATTTGTACTCACGTTTGCCTATTTTATGTTTTGTGCAGAGAGACTTCAGTCTCACTAGTAGTTCCGCGTGGACTTCGACGTTTAGCTTGTTACCTCAGCTACGATCTTGTGCCCTCGGCAGGATCTGATAAATAGTCAGGCTTCTCAGCCCTTTTCATTTATAGATGTCTGTACTCAGACATGATAGCTTCCGCTTGTGCTTTGACTTGTATGCTCTGATTGTTGGGTCATGAGACCCATGTTTGTAATATCTCACTCCTCGGAGCCTATTGATTAAAATACTTGAGTTGTAGAGTCATGTTGTGATGCCATGTTGTATTTGCACATATCGAGCATATTGTGTGTATGTTATTGAAATGCTTGGTATGTGTGGGATCTGACCATCTAGTTGTTTATCTTTAGTAGCCTCTCTTACGTCGAAATGTCTCCTAGTGTTTCCACCGAGCCATGGTAGCTTGCTACTGCTCCGGAACACTTAGGCTGGCCGGCATGTGTCCTTCTTCGTTCCTATGTCTGTCCCTTCGAGGAAATGTCACGCGATGAATACCAGAGTCCTGTTAGCCCGCTACAGCCCGGTTCACCGGAGTCCTGCTAGCCCAGTGCTACAGCCTGGATTCACTCGCTGATGACCGACACGTTCGATGCTGGGTCATGGATGCCTGTCCCTGTAAGTCTGTGCCACTTTGGGTTTACGACTAGCCATGTCAGCCCGGGCTCCTTATCATATGGATGCTAGCGACACTATCATATACATGTGCCAAAAGGCGCAAACGGTCCCGGGCAAAGGTAAGGCGACACCCGTGGGAATACCGTGCGTGAGGCCGCAAAGTGATATGAGGTGTTACATGCTAGATCGATGTGGCTTTGAGTCGGGGTCTTGACACTCACGTGGAGTAGATCCGGTACGGATCAGCAATGCTCTATCTCAAATGAGCTATCACGATGCTAACCCTATATAGGAGGTGGGAGTGGTCTATATATAGTCTTAGTGCAAAAGAGAGGCGAAGTGAAGGGGTACATGGGCCTCAGCCCGCAACTGGACGCAGCCAGGGTCCGGACGTCCGTGGGGCGCTGGTCGTCCGGCTCGTGGGGTCCCGGACGTCTGGGGTTCCTCGGATGTCTGCAAATTCTGTTCTATGGTCGCTGGCATGGTCGTCCGGACGCCTTCGGATTTCCGTAATTTCTGTTCTGTGGTCACTGGCTCGGATTTCCGTAGGGGCTCGGTCGTCCGGAGCCTGGGAGTGTCCGGTCGTCCGGGCTGGGCCGGTCGTCCGTAGCCTGGACCTCGGGCCTGCCTCTCTTCTCTTGGCTGTAGCACCTTCCAGGGGTCGGACATCCATGCCTGGCCGGTCGTCTAGGCCCTGTAGCTTCCGAAGTAGCTCTTCAACTTGATGTTCATGCTTGGTGTCCTTGCCACCTTGGCCATTGGATGTAGCTGTCCCATGGTTCTCCTCCAAGTACCTGATCACGCATAGAGTCTCTGTATGAGGTAGTAGCCAAGTCTCGTGAGTAGGAAGAAGGAGTTCGGAGAGGAGCAAGTTCACGTTATCTTCGATAGCCTTTTCTCGAGCTCTTGTCATGGGTCCAAGTGGGGTTGAGGGAGATGTAGGTACGTCCATGGGGATGAGTGAGGGATGCTCCGCATCACATTTCACCTTTCGTCTACAACAACGATGAGTTCCATGCCACGAACAACAACTTCGACGCCAAGATGCAAGCTCAAATGGAGTAGATCAAAGCCCTCATCAAGTCCTACAAGCGATCTTCCACATCTTCGAGAAGACGCTCAAGCGCACATGCTTCCGAGATACCATCTCCGGCAAGATCACATCAGCATCGACACCATCACCAACAAGAACATGAAGGTCAAGAGCTCAACACCAACTACCGCTCAACGACTTCACCATCTCCCTTGGCATCTTTGCCAAGCGACTTCAAGGCATCTTCGCCTACGGACATATGACATCTTCGCCAACAAGCACCCCAAGACTACGCTCAAGAGAAGCTCCCCAAGCTCAAGTCCGCGACTTCCACGAGCTACTACGACCTCGACCGACCATGCGATTCCTTTATATGGGACTCAAGAACCCGAGGAGTATCTCGAGTGGGAGCGCTTGATGGACGAGTACCTCAAGCTACATCAAGTTCGTCCCGAAGATCAAGTGAAGTGCGCCACAAGGAACTTCCACGACTACGTGTACACATGGTGGCTTCACACACCTTCGGTGAGCTACAACATGAGTTGGTCCAAAACAAAGAGAGCTATGCAGCGAGAGTTCGTGCCCCCAACCTACACAGAACAATTTCTACGCTAATTGGAGAACACCATCCAAGGATCCAAGTCCATCGACAAGTACTTCAAGGAGATGAAGATTGCCTTGTGACGAGCTGGCGTGGACAACCCCATTTCGATGAAGTTCCACTTCATGATGGGATTGAACAATGACATCTCCAAGACTATCTTCCTCGAGAACTACAAGTCCGAGCACACTTCACGGCGACCAAGCTCTACGACAAGCATGAGGCTAGTACCACCACGATGTCCAAGCCCGACGATCTCCAAGATGATGCACCCAAGTTCGACTTCACCACCATCCCTCTTTGTGGCATTGATGATGCCGAGTCTACCTTGACTCTTTTTCAAGATGGTGCGGTGGCGAGTACGACTACAGAGACCCTCAAGGACCAAGCTTTGGAGGCGAGCGACAAGGTGGCGAGCAAGGATGAAGTTTCCATATTTGGAGGCGAGAGTGATGATGTGCCATCTTCGGCCTTCATCCACGGCGAAGATGATGAGATGATCGAGCATGGGATTTCCCTTCGGTCATGGAGGAGAGCGATGATGTGCCAACTTCGGCCTTCATCCACGGCGACGACGATGAGATGGTTGAGCATGGGATTCTCCCTTCGACCATGGCGAGGTATGATGACTTGAGTGACTTGTGCCACCATATTGAGAGTGAGAGTGACATCACCACTAGCCCCATATGTGATGTGTTGCCCCAATTGCCATGTGAGGAGAGCCACAACCCCCACCACTTGAGTGAGATGAGTGACTCCACCATACGTGAGATTGAGTGCACCTATTTTGAGGGAGTGAGTGAACCACCACATAGAGAGAGTGTGATAGTTGATAGGTCTCGTGAGGCCATTTGCATTTCTAACAACTTGACATCTACCTCTTTGTGTCTTCTCATTTGGTGCTAGGTCCCATTTATGATGACGCGCTGATCCTCGACGACTTCATCCTTCCTTTGGACAAGACGATCGCCATGGTGGAATATGATGCACCCCCCACCTGGTTCCATCAAGATGAAGATGACCACTATTTGGTCTTTCCAACCTCACCTACACCACTTGAGTGGAATGACAAAGGTAACAAAGGTGACGGTGATACTCTAGTCCCACTAGTGGACATTCTTGACATTGATTGCTTGCATGATGTTGATCCAGCTAGTACCATGCTTCATGCTAGTATGATTTCACCATGTGATGATTTGCCCATTTATGATGAATATGATGATTCTCATGTGGAGTCTATTAGTTGTGATGCCATGTTACATAGGATTTCTTGTGACAATTCTTTAGGTCACATCATGTTTGACAATCCGCTTGACTTGTCATATTCTATGCATGAGATCCACCATATGTCATATTTGCAATCTCATTTTAGTGACTATGCATATGCCATTAAAATAAACCCAATTTGCACATATGGCATAGATGACAAGCCCATGGTTATTGGCATTTGTTTTTCTTGTGATGATATTGATATGCTACCTTTGCATCATTTATCTCATATGCCATGCCATGACAACCTAGCTTCGGATATGCATTGTTTTGGATGTTGTCCATTTTCTCCATATCATGCTTCCGATATTGCTCATGAGGAGACCCCCATAGTTTCCTCATACATTTTAGGAGATTTTGATCCATCCCATTCATTGCATGGTCCCAATATTTGTGTGCACCATATGCTCCCCATGAACAAACATGCTATTTATGTGCCATATACTTGCATTCTCAATTTGTGTCCCCATCATGTCATACACAATAACTATTCTTTCATGATGGATGACATGTTCATGTACCATGCATCAAATTTCTTTGAGGGATGCCTATCTTGTGATAACTCTAATGTGCACATACACATCATGATGGATGATGTGTATATTTACTGATGAGGACATCAATACCATTGTTACACCCACAACCCCTGCTGCTATACATACTGGACCAATTACTAGAGCTCGTGCACGCCAACTAAATTACCAGGTACTTTCGTTTCTAGGTAATGATTCTAATGTTCATGAGAATATGATGCTGCCTAAATTGGATACATTTGTTTTGCTTACAAATGAAGGGCCTAGCTTGGAGAAGGATGAACATTGGAGCAAGAACAAGCATGGAGATGATGGCATGCGCAAGGGGAACAAGAACGGAGTTACAAGTGATGATTTCAGGACTTTGAAGCCACCATAATGGGTGCATGAAGCCTTGGACGAAATATACAAGATGCCACTTCATAAATTTCATCCCAAGGCTATTTTAGGTGCTGCGTCACCTTATTATTGGGCCAGGCCCATGTAATTTCGAAATACATAAGTATAGGCTATTTTTAGAGTCTGTATGTGTGGGGAAACAATAGATAGGGTTGATTTCGGACCCCTCCACCAAGGGCCACGAAATTCCCCCTCTTCCTCCATATATACAGCCCTTAGGGCATCGTTTAGACTTTGGGTTTTGTTTAGATTAAAGTTCGCCATGGCTACAACTTCGCGTACTTCGTTTGTGTTCAACGACCAGACAAAGGCGTTACAGAACCCCACCCTCATTAATAAAGATTTCCTCTTATATTTGCAATATCCAGATTGCAATCTCAGTTTCTTGCTTGTTCTTCATTTGCTCGCAGGAAAATAGACCCTCGTGGTCAGGTTGATCGTGCTCCAGCATGGTCAATAACCCCTTGGAAGTTGGTTTAGCGATTGCTAAGGCGCGACGTCTTGCACGTTCGTAGTCAGATCGTCAAGGTCGACTCCCACAGAAAACGATAGCCACCATCTCATTGAAAGACGGGACACCATTGCCTCTATCAAGTTGTATCAGATTTTCAGGTTGCTCGGTGAGATTTTACAGTTTTTTGTAGTTTAGATTGAGTTTGTTCTTCATACCTATAGTCCACAAAAAAGCAACAAAAAAATTAGGGTTAGTTCATCATATCCGAACCAATCTGAGCGTTTGCATAATCTTTTTAGGGTTTTGCTTTGTTGAATTTGCGGTTGCATCGTCGTGTCTAGTTGCTGGTCTTAGAGTTTCGAGTTCTGTCACAGTTTGTCACGCCACAACCGCACCATCTTCATCGCTGTTGCCATATCCCACCACGGTGCCATATACCACCACCGCTGCCATATCCCACCAACACTGCCATATACCACCACCGCTGCCATATACCACCGATCCATATCCATATACCACCATCGCTATCATATACCACCACCACTCCCATATCCTACCACCACATATCCACCACCAATCCGAGTTCTTTTCATATTAGGTTTGTTTTCGAGATCCGTCTAATTTCCGATTCGTGTTTCCTTGCCTGAGTAGGTATCGAAAAAAAAAGAGTCTGGAGACCCCCGGGCAGTTTTTAGGCCAAAATTTCGGCGACCAAAAATATTTTTTCCTATCCTATTTTTAGGTCCCAGGGAGTGTTTTGAGACATTCGCCATCATAGTGATTTTTTGTCGCACTTTTTCGTCGTCGCTGCCCTGATTTCTGAAAAAAAAATTGTCAAAAAAATTTCGTGCCCATCCTGTCAGTTTGACCTGGGAAGAGTTTTGAGACACTGGCCCTTATAGTGATTTTTCGCAAAAAAAAGAGGAGCGCAAAAAAACAAAGCAAAAAAAATTCTAGAGTGTGCTTTTCCCTTGTTTATGTGCAGCGCCGTGATTTTGTTAGTGTTCTAGGCTCGCGTCTCTAGCACGGTCTAGCCTAGGACTAGCACAGTACCATCATTGAGCGTTTATTCAACTTTGCATCTCTGAATTGATTATTGCTGACCCCTTTTTGCTACCATATTATAAGTCTTCCCGGCTCCACATACATCTACGTTGTGCATTTGACTCTCCCTGGTAATCGCTCTACCCAGGCTTTGAGAGTTTTGACTACAACGGTTGCCGATCACCACCTGCTGCTGGGTAAGAACTGGTAAGAATTTGAGATTCGCTTGACGGATTTGTGACACCCCACCACCACCATTTTCCAGTAGTCTGTAGGATCATATTCTTGTCCTTTGTTATTGTTGCTAACTATGGCAGGACCACAAGCCGACGAGATTGACTGGGAGAACATGACGAACAAGGAGCTTCATGATAAGTTTCATCAAATGTTGGGTCAACAGGTGGAAGATGTGATGGCCAGCTTTGGAAAGGCATTGGAGAGGATGGATGACATTGAGAAGACAATTGACACCAAGTTGGATGCCAAGTTCGATGAATTACTCAAACGTCTCCCACAACCAGTTCTACACCACGATATAGTAGGGCGAGCACAGCGTGTTCCTATTGAGCTAGGACAAAATTCTGGTGCCGCTGCTACTGCTGGTGGTGCTTCTGTAGCTCCTGCTGCTACTGCAGAGGTGGAGGACAATTATGAGGATGAGGTTGATCAAAATCAGAACTACGTGCAGCCACCAGCACCACCACCAGCAGGTCGACCTTAGGTATATATTCGCAACGGTAGGCCTGCACCACCACCTCAGGTACGAGATAATGACCATATTCTGAAACTGAAATTGAATATTCCACCATTTGAGGGTAGATATGTTCCTGATATATATCTTACTTGGGAGTTAGAAACTGAACAACGTTTTACATGTTTACAATATCCCGAGGAGAGACGGGTTGCTATTGTTGTTTGTGCTTTCACTAGTTTTGCATGTGTATGGTGGTCTGAACATTGTAGATTATATCCTATTCCAACCACTTGGGCTGCTTTGAAAACTGCTATGCGTACTCGTTGGGTTCCACCATATTATCAACGTGAATTGCTTCAAAAATTGCAGTGTTTAAGACAAGGAAAAAATTATGTAGAAGAATATTATCAGGAATTACAAACTGGCATGATTAGATGTGGTATTGTTGAGGAGAATGAAGCTATGCTTGCACGTTTTATGGGTGGATTAAATAGAGATTCAGACCATTCTAGAGTATAAGGAGTATACTAATATCACTCTTTTATTCCATCTTGCTTGTAAAGCTGAACATGAAGTGCAGGATCGACAAGCATTGGTGCGAACTAACTTTTCTGCAGGTCGACCTTCATCATGGACACCGCATGCATCCTCTACTTCCACTGCACCAGCACCTCCATCAGCTGCTACCTCCAGCCGTGATACAAGAAAGCAGGCACAACCACCACTATCTGCCAAGAGCGCACCTGCCGGGCCTGCACAAAGCTCTTCTTGTTCCATGGCATCAACAGGGCACACAAGTGATATTATTTGTCGTTGTTGTAAGGGAAGAGGACATTATGCGTGAGAATGCAAATCTCGGCGTGTGATGATTGCTACTGAGGATGGTGGGTATGAGTCTGCTAGTGACTATGATGAGGAGACTTTGGCCCTTATTACAAGTGAAGAACACAGTGGATTATGAGACACAATACATGGCTCCTGAAGATGCTGACAGGTATGAATGTTTAGTTGCTCAACGTGTTTTGAGTGTGCAGGTTACACAAGCTGAGCAAAATCAGAGGCATAATTTTTTCCACACAAAGGGAGTTGTGAAGGAACGTTCTGTGCGCGTCATAATAGATGGAGGGAGCTGCAACAACTTGGCTAGCATGGAGATGGTGGAGATGCTATCTCTCACCACAAGACCACATCCACATCCTTACTACATCCAATGGTTCAACAACAGCGGCAAGGTTAAGGTAACACATACTGTTCATGTGCATTTTAGTATCTCTACATATGCTGATTATGTTGCTTGTGATGTGGTACCTATGCAAGCATGTTCCTTATTACTTGGTCAACCATGGCAATTTGATAAAAATTCTGTACACCATGGTAGAAACAATCAGTATACTCTTGTTCATAAGGATAAAAATATTACTTTGCTTCCTATGACTCCTGATTGCATTCTGAAAGATGATATTAATAGAGCTAATAAAGCAAAACAGGACAAGAATAAGAGTGAAAATCAGATTGTGGCAAAAGAATTTGAGCTCCAAATGAAGCTTAATAATAAACCATCTAGTGTTGCTTCTGAGATTAAATTAAAAAGTGCATGTTTATTTGCCACCAAATCTGATATTGATGAGCTAGATTTCAGCAAATCTGTTTGCTATGCTTTTGTGTGCAAAGAGGCATTATTTTCATTCGAGGACGTGCCTTCCTCTTTGCCTCCTTCTGTCACTAACATTTTGCAGGAGTTCGCTGACGTCTTTCCTCAAGGCATGCCATCAGGATTACCGCCTATTCGAGGGATTGAGCATCAATTGACTTAATTCCCGGTGCTTCACTGCCAAACCGTGCGACTTACTGTACCAATCCAGAGGAGACGAAGGAGATTATGCGTCAAGTACAGGAGCTGCTCGACAAAGGTTATATACGTGAATCCCTTAGTCCTTGTGTTGTTCCTATCATTTTAGTGCCAAAAAAGGATGGTACTTCACGTATGTGTGTTGATTGTAGAGGCATTAATAATATTACTATTCATTATCGTCATCCTATTCCTAGGCTAGATGATATGCTTCATGAATTGAGTGGCTCTACAATATTCTCCAAAGTTGATTTGCATAGTGGATACCATCAAATTCGTATGAAATTGGGAGATGAATGGAAAACAGCATTTAAAACTAAGTTTGGATTATATGAGTGGTTAGTCATGCCTTTTGGGTTAACTAATGCACCTAGTACTTTCATGAGATTAATGAACGAAGTTTTACGTGCTTTCATTGGACGATTTGTGGTAGTTTACTTTGATGACATATTGATTTATAGCAGATCTTTGGAAGAACATTTGGAACATTTACCTGCTGTTTTTATTGCTCTGCGTGATGCACGTTTGTTTGGTAACCTTGGGAAGTGCACCTTTTGCACCGACCGAGTATCTTTTCTTGGCTATATTGTTACTCCACAGGGAATTGAAGTTGACAAATCCAGGATTGTAGCTATTGAGAGTTGGCCGCAGCCCAAAACGGTCACACAAGTGAGGAGTTTTCTTGGACTTGCTGGATTCTATAGGCGTTATGTGAGAGATTTTAGCACCATTGCTGCACCTCTCAATGAGCTTACAAAGAAGGATGTGCCTTTTGTTTGGGGTACCGCACAGGAAGAAGCCTTCATGGTGTTGAAAGATAAGTTGACACATGCTCCTTTACTCCAACTTCCTGATTTTAGTCAGACATTTGAGCTTGAATGTGATGCTAGTGGAATTGGATTAGGAGGTGTGTTATTACAAGATGGCAAACCTGTTGCATACTTTTCTGAAAAATTGAGTGGGCCTAGTCTGAATTATTCTACCTAGGATAAAGAATTATATGCTCTTGTTTGGACTTTAGAAACATGGCAACATTATTTATGGCCCAAAGAATTTGTTATACATTCTGATCATGAATCTTTGAAACATATTAAAAGTCAAGCTAAACTGAATCGTAGACATGCTAAATGGGTTGAATTCATTGAGACGTTCCCTTATGTCATTAAACACAAGAAGGGTAAAGAAAATGTTATTGCTGATGCATTGTCTCGTCGTTATACTATGCTTTCACAACTTGACTTCAAAATATTTGGTTTGGAGACCATCAAATATCAATATGTGCATGATGCTGATTTTAAAGATGTATTGCAGAATTGTAAAAAAGGAAGAACATGGAACAAGTTCGCCGCTAATGATGGATTTGTGTTCCGTGCTAACAAGCTATGCATTCCAGCTAGCTTCGTTCATCTTTTGTTGTTGCAGGAGGCGCATGGAGGAGGATTAATGGGACACTTTGGCGTGAAGAAGACGGAGGACGTACTTGCTACACATTTCTTTTGGCCAAAGATGAGACGGGATGTTGAGCGCTTTGTTGCTCGCTGCATTACATGTCAAAAAGCTAAGTCACGACTCAATCATCATGGTTTATATATGCCTTTTCCTGTACCTAGTGTTCCTTGGGAGGTATACCTATGGACTTTGTTTTAGGTTTACCTCAAACAAAGAAGGGGAGGGATAGCATTTGTTGTCGTGGATAGATTCTTGAAAATGGCACACTTTATACCATGTCATTAAAGCGATGATGTTGTTAATGTTGCTGATTTGTTCTTTCGTGAAATTATTCGCTTGCATGGTGTGCCAAATACTATTGTTTCAGATCGTGATACTCAATTTCTTAGCCACTTTTGGAGATGTTTATGGGCTAAGTTGGGGACTAAACTGCTTTTTAGTACTACTTGTCACCCCCAAACTGATGGACAAACTGAAGTAGTCAATAGAACATTGTCTACTATGCTTAGGGCTGTTTTGAAGAATAATAAGAAAATGTGGGAAGAATGCTTGCCTCATATTGAATTTTCTTATAATCGTTCTTTGCATTCTACTACTAAGATGTGCCCTTTTGAAATTGTGTATGGTTTCCTACCTCATGCACCTATTGATTTGTTGCCTCTTCCATCTTCGGAGAAGGTTAATTTTGATGCTAAACAACGTGCTGAATTGACTTTAAAAATGCATGAGTTAACTAAGGAAAACATTGAGCGTATGAATGCTGAATATAAACTTGCTGGAGATAAGGGTAGAAAACATGTTGTGTTTGCACCTGGAGATCTTGTTTGGTTACATTTGCGTAAGGATAGATTTCCTGATTTGCGCAAATCAAAGCTAATGCCACGTGTTGAAGGTCCTTTTAAGGTCTTAGAGAAAATAAATGATAATGCATATAAACTTGAGCTGCCTGCAGATTTTGGGGTTAGTCCCACTTTTAACATTGTAGATTTGAAGCCTTATTTGGGTGAGGAAGATGAGCTTCCGTCGAGGACGACTTCATTTCAAGAAGGGGAGGATGATGAGGACATCAATACCATTGTTACACCAACAACCCCTGCTGCTATACATATTGGACCAATTACTAGAGCTCGCGCGCTCCAATTAAATTACTAGGTACTTTCGTTTCTTGGTAATGATTCTAATGTTCATGAGAATATGATGCTGCCTAAATTGGATACATTTGTTTTGCTTACAAATGAAGGGCCTAGCTTGGAGAACGATGAACACTGGAGCAAGAACAAGCATGGAGATGATGGCATGCGCAAGGGGAACAAGAACAGAGTTACAAGTGATGATTTCAGGATGTTGAAGCCACCATAATGAGTGCATGAAGCCTTGGACGAAATATACAAGATGCTACTTCATAACTTCCGTCCAGAGGCTATTCTAGGTGCTGCGTCACCTTATTATTGGGCCAGGCCCATGTATTTTCTAAATACTTGAGTATAGGTTGTTCTTAGAGTCCGTATGTGTGGGGAAACAAGAGATAGGGTTGGTTTTGGACCCCTTCCCCAAGGGCCACGAAATCCCCCCCCCCTCTTCCTCCATATATACAGCCCTTAGGGCGTCGTTTAGACCAAACAAAGGCGTCACAGAACCCCACCT
The DNA here is from genome assembly GCF_018294505.1 of Triticum aestivum. Taxonomy (NCBI): domain Eukaryota; kingdom Viridiplantae; phylum Streptophyta; class Magnoliopsida; order Poales; family Poaceae; genus Triticum; species Triticum aestivum. Next base: position 179,245,687 of record NC_057807.1, on the reverse strand, counting down.
TCATTAATAAAGCTTTCCTCTTATATTCGCAATGTCCAGATTGCAATCTCAATTTCTTGCTTGTTCTTCGTTTGCTCGCAGGAAAACAGACCCTCGTGGTCAGGTTGATTGTGCTCCGGCGTGGTCAACAACCCCTCGGAAGTTGGTTTAGCGATTGCTAAGGCGCGACGTCTTGCACGTTCGTAGTCGGATCATCAAGGTCGACTCCCACAGAAAATGATAGCCACCATCTCATCGAAAGACAGGACACCTTTGCCTCTATCATTTACCACACGCACAATTTCTTTGGATTGTGTCTCTTTTGTGTAGGTACCCATGAATACTTGTCAACCTCGCAACTCCACGAGTTGACAAAACGAGCTCTAGAGAGCAATGATGACTTGGGATCACGTGGATTGTCTTTCCCACCGCTCTCTTCGCGCAAACACTTCGCGCATTTCTTCTACATGTCCCTCACATGGTTATGGCTTATTGCCCATTATGTATCATTTTCCCATATTGCCATGTTCACTTTGCATGATATGCCCATTACTATGTCTTTGCAATGCATTTGTGACCCGTGCTTTGCATTACACATGATGATTGATTCTACTACTTTTATGTGTATTTGCAAGCTTGGTAGAGATATCTCTTGTTATTTCCATGTTTGCTTTGTGTCCCATTCCTATGATGATACTTTCATCTTGCTTTGTGCTCGTGCTTGCGATATGTCATGTGCATTGTCTATGCCTAGTATTTACTCACATGACATGATTGCCATGATTTACTCTAGTGTGTTGCATATTCCTCCACTAGTTTGCACTACTTGATTACTATGCTTGCTTATGTTGCATCACCAATGACTCATACTTGCTCATTTCATGTGGTTGATGACAACCATCTACATGCTTTGCACATGATTGTTATTGCTTCTTGTCACATATCTCCATATGTTGCTTCTCTCATGCTAGATGACTTGACATGTATCGAGTGCAACAATGCTTTTAGTCTTCTTATTGAGATTGCCCCCATAGCATTCTCGCATATATTTGGAGATTGACATATTCCTTGTGAAGCATGCTTGTCTTACCTCTTTGCACCATATGCATCGTGCCATGAACATAAAGGTTGTTGCATCATATTATTCATGCACTTGTGCTTCTAATGGTTATGTTCATGAGAAGAGAACCATCATGATGGATGATATGTTTATCTACTATGCGCATATGTTCTTTGTTTTGTTGTGTGCATGTGTAGGATACTTGGACATCGTGTCGACTTCCACTTCAGTGAGTTGACCATTCGAGCTCTTGAGAGCGAGCCTCATACATTCTACCACGACTAGCTTCTACACCACATTCCCTACCACTTCGGCATTGTCAAGAATGCACAAGGACACGCTTTCATGGTGACATCCTTATTGAGTTTGGATATTGTGGATCATACTTCATGTGTTGCTTGCACCCACTACAAAAAAATACACTTCCGTGATGATACGTGTTTGTCACAGTAGGTCGCCTTTTTTGTCATGCATGTACATCCATGACGATTTTATGACAGAATCAAGATAGTCATACCTGTGCTGTCGTAGAAGTGTTCCATGACATTACCAAAATTATCATCACAGAAGTGTACACTTCCATGACGATAAATCGCTCGTCATAGAAGTGCTTTCGTCAAGGGTGACCGACACGTGGCATCCACCGTAACAAAACACCGTTAAGGTATCGGGTCGGGTTTTGGATCCGATAACCCATTAACAGCCCCGACCAATGGGGATTTTCCACGTGTAAAATCATCATTGGCTGCAGGAAACACATGTCGGCTCATCGTTGGGACAGATGTCATCCACTCATTGGACAGAAGGCGCCTATGATACGTCGACATGTGGCACGGCCCAACAGAGGCCCATTCCTGTGAAAAGGCTGGCCCATTTGACTTGGTCAAAAGGTGGCGGGCCGGCCCATGCAAAGCCTGTTAATGGCCTGTTCGCATATAGCCCATTTACAGCCCGCTAACCCAAGGCCCGTTATGCCCTATCCGAATTAGGTCCAGTAGCGTCATCTGGGCCATCCAATATGATTCTAGCATGTTTTCACTTCTGCCCATGTATGGCCCATGACGTCTTTCGGCCCATATGTGGCCCTTTGTAACTCTTGGCCCATTAACGGCCCATGGTGAAGTTGGCCCGTAATGAATAGTGTATCACTTTACACCCATTAACGGCCCGTGGTGAAACTGGCCCGTAATGAACAGTGTATCACTTTATACCCATTAACGGCCCATTATTCCGTTGGGCCGTTTCCAGCCCATGTTATCTTTCGGCCTTCTCAGAGCCCATTAATTCTTGGGCTCATTTCCAGCATTCATTACTGTCATTTTCTGCTTGTGGGCCAAATCCAGCCCGTGGTTATAGTCGGCCCGTTTGTGGTCCGTTAATACGTTGGGCCATTTTCATAGCGTCATCAAATACGGCCTATTAACGATGGCCCGTTATGGTCGGCCCATGAACGGACGATTCCAACTCTAGCCCGTTTATGGCCATAATGCGGTCTGTTATTGGCCCATGTTTGTCCAATCGATCATACGGCCCGTATAAGGCCCATTGATGATACGGCCCGTAGAAGGCCCATTGTTTCTACGGCCCGTAGAAAGACCATTGTTTCTACGGCCCGTAGAAGGCCCATTGTTTCTACGGCCGGTAGAAGGCCCACTGTTTCTACGGCCCGTAGGAGGCCCGGTGTCACTACAGTAAATATTAGCCCATGGTTATTGTGGCCTAGTTTTAAAAAATAGGTTATTGCAGCCACTAGTAAACCGCGGAAAAAGAACTGCAATGACTACAAGCAAACACATAAACAAGACAACAAGGAAATAAATAAGCAAGCAACTTACGCTAGGCTATCACGGCTATCACACATATTACATCCACTGGGCATCAAAGTTCGCCACCAGTGCAAATAAACGTGCCGACAAAAGAATATACAAAACTGAGAGCACTTCAGAAGGCACTAAGCCTGGCCAGGTCAGGCCCCCCAAACAGCCTAAGAAGCTGAGTAGACCTCATTTGTGTCAACGATAGATGCATCAACAGTAGATGTATGGCATGATGGTGCGCACGGCAGTCCTCTGACATCTTCTTTGCATCTTTGACTTCAAGTCGGAGCTGAGCTAAAGCAAGCCTTTCCGCTTTAAGTTGATACTGAAGAAGTCGAACTGATTGAGGCAGCGACTGCACAGAGGTTGTCTCACACCTGCTGGTGAGTAGCTTAAACTCACTGTCTTCATCAAGACAGGACCTTGGGGTCATCTTGCTGTCCTCAAGATGGTTTGGCTCACTATCTTCCTTAAAGTTCTGCCTGGCGTAAGAGATACGACTCTGAAAGAGAAACAAGGAGACATGTAACAGGTTTCACAATTATATAAGCAAATAAATGGATCTGTTCTACATAAGGAACATGTTTTTACAACTACAATTCAAAACTGGTAGTTGTTGCAAACATCCAATCAGATGTAAACAGCAAAGCAAGTAGCAGTGGAGGAAATGATGCCTATCCAAATCTATACTAGAACAAAGTTTGAAGGCTTGAGAAGGATGAACTTACATTACATGTTAACACGGGCTGGACAAAGCCCTTCTCCATGTTGATGGAAGGATAATTCAATAAATTCCCCAAAGAAAATTCTTTATAAGCATTGCCATTATTCTACATTTTGCAAAGAGTAAATATAGATCAAATAATGTTGGAAGAAACAGAGGATAATGAAGCTCAGGTGCAGACTGATGATACATAATCAAATAGCAATTAATTAAGTACAGTGTTACAAGGCAAAAGGGAGAGAGGTATTGACAAGAGTAATGCAGAGCCCAGTATTGTTGTGAGATCGTATGATCCTTTGAGCAAGGAGATTCATCTGAAATTAGTTTTCATACAAGAGAGAAGGTAAGGCACATGCAGAAATTTAGGAGTTCAAATTTTGAATTGATATCATAGACAGTACCTGACGCTGGGCTCTCAGCAGTTCTAATAGGGGTTTGGCCACTGGAGTAGGGGTAAAGTGTGGTACAGTTGGGCCTGTGTTTTCTGTGGCTGCTGATCTATCTGATTTAACAGGTATCACTACCTTCTCCAAATACCTAGTTTGTACTCCTTGAGGATCTGCACTCACCCTCTTCCTTTTGGACATCTATTACAAAAGAACAACATTTGACTGGAAAAAAAATAGTGTGACAACACATGGAATAGGTACAGAAAATGGATAGGTATGGCATATACTCATATATGATGCTTAAACTAAGCAGATGGTGTAACAAAGTAGAAGTAATGCAAGAGGTCAGATGCAAAATATGTGCGACCAATACAACTTTGCAAAGTTAGAGCAAGCACCTTGATGGGTGAATAAGATAGGCCATCCTCCACCATGCCAAGTTTGTTAGCCAGTGGATTGTTCCGCCATATTCCTCTTGTGCGCCCATTCTCATATTCATTTTGATAATGTTCAATATCTGACATGCATGAAAACATAAAAATAAGTGAGACTTTCTTTGTAATGCAGAACTGATTCTAATCCAATACTGCCTCCATGTAAACCCCTTTGTGCTATCTCTGCAATTCTTTTAAGAGATGCCATGCATGATGTAATTTGGTGTGTGCATTAATATAATGTGGCCTACTACTCAAAATATGAGAGCTCTAGAAGTGATGACACTTCGCAGATGACAGATTCAACATATTGTAAAGAAGAACAAGTCGACCTGACCTGATAGATTCAAAATATACTAAGGGGGAACAACTCGACCTGACCAGTCGACCGCAAGAGAAGAGGATCATCTTAAAGAAGAGCAGAAGAGCAAGTAGATTGAAGATATTACAAGTCTTTCAATACAATGTCGGTTGGCCACCCATGATGAACCCGAGCGCAAAGAGAAATACTATTCTTTCCGATCTCTCCATATGTGGCTCACATGCATTTGGAAACTAAAGTAGGAACATTTAGCTAACCAATTAAACATCTCTGAGTTTTACTAATATCAGCAATAATATCAGATATAAATTTATACAACTAAGCTTGTTTAGCTCGATGGGTGGAGCAGTGCTATTACGACATGAACCACGTAGGCTGATTGTGGTCATCATAAAATGGGGAAACCATAAGCATGATGAGTACAGTGTTGACCGTGGCAGTGGGATGGCAGATCTGAAGCTGCAAAACACGCAAAGGGTAGTTAGCAACCAATGTTTGCTTTGAAATAACAACTAAGATTTGGTATGGACAAGGAAGTACGGTCAACAAGTGACAAAGAAATGCAATTATGCTGTCTCTCTATATGTCGCGACATGCATTTGGATACTCAAGTGGGACCTTTAGCTAACCAATTAAATGTGTCGGTTAACTAATATCAGTATCATATCACAATCATATTTGAACAACTAAGCTTTCGAATTCTGAGTGTTGTGTTGTTTAGCTTGAAGGGTGGAGTAATGCTAGTACGACAGAAAGCACCTACGCAGATCATAGTAGAGTAGAAAAAAGGGGGAAACCCTAAGCATCAAGAGAAAAATCAGGAAAGTGGAACTAGCTGGACCAGTGGGTGGCGGACATGCTTTTTGAAACAAATATAGGAACATTAGGTGACAAATTAAACGTTCTCTACTTTAGTGATATGAGCATCATATCAGATTCGTATTTCAACACGTAAGCTTTGGGTTGAGGTCTTGAGGAGCAGTGCTAGCACGACACGAAGCACCTACGATGATGGTAATGAATATAAAGGGGGGAAACCATAAGCTTTACAAGTATAGTGCCCGTGCCATGGCGGATCTGAAGGTGCAAACGGGACAAAGCTACTTCGTAACCAATGTTTGCTTTCAACTAGCCACTACGATTTGGTACGGACAAGAAAAGTACAGTAAACAAATTACGATCTATTTTCTGGGTGAGATCAATAACATAAGCACATATGGAAGAGTACCACCTCTCTTGCGACGCCGTGTAGGCCTATGCTGATACGTTGAGGGTGTTGCGGGTGCGATGGCTGTCGGTGATACGTCTCCAACGTATCTATAATTTTTTATTGTTCCATGCTATTATATTACCCCTTTTGGATGTTTATGGGCTTTATTTTACACATTTATATCAGTTTTGGGACTAACCTACTAACCGGTGGCCCAGCCCGTACTGCTGTTTTTTTTTTGCCTATTTCAGTATTTCGAAGAAAAGGAATATCAAACGGAGTCCAAACGGAATGAAACCTTTGGGAGCGTGATTTTTGGAACGAACGTGATCTAGAGGACTTGGAGTGCAAGTCAAGAAGTAGCCGAGGAGGCCACGAGATAGGAGGGCGCCCCCCCCCCAATAGGGCGCGCCCCCTGTCTCGTGGGCCCCTCGGGCGGCCACCAACATACTTCTTCCTCCTATATAAGCCTACATACCCCGAAAACATCCAGGGAGCCAACGAAACACAATTTCCAGCGCCATAACCTTCTGTATCCGCGAGATCCAATCTTGGAGCCTTTGCCGGTGCTCCGCCGGAGGGGGAATCGACCACGGAGGGCTTCTACATCAACATCATAGCCCCTCCGATGAGTTGTGAGTAGTTTACCACAGACCTTCGGGTCCATAGTTATTAGCTAGATGGCTTCTTCTCTCTTTTTGCATCTCAATACAATGTTCTCCCCCTCTCTTGTGGAGATCTATTTGATGTAATCTCTTTTTGCGGTGTGTTTGTCGAGATCTGATGAATTGTGGTTTATGATCAAGTTTATCTATGAGAAGTATTTGAATCTCCTCTGAATTCTTTTATGTATGATTGAGTTATCTTTGCAAGTCTCTTCGAATTATCAGTTTGATTTGGCCTACTAGATTGATCTTTCTTGCCATGGGAGAAGTGCTTAGCTTGGGTTCAATCTTGTGGTGTCCTTACCCAGTGACACAAAGGGTTGCAAGGCACGTATTTTATTGTTGCCATCGAGGATAAAAATATGGGGTTTATATCATATTGCATGAATTTATCCCTCTACATCATGTCATCTTGCTTAAGGCGTTACTCTGTTCTTATGAACTTCATACTCTAGATGCAGGCAGGAGTCGGTCGATGTGTGGAGTAATAGTAGTAGATGCAGGCAGGAGTCGGTCTACTTGTTGCGGACGTGATGCCTATATACATGATCATGCCTAGATAATCTCACAATTATTCGCTTTTCTATCAATTGCTCGATAGTAATTTGTTCACCCACTGTAATACTTATGCTATCTTGAGAGAAGCCACTAGTGAAACCTATGGCCCCCGGGTCTATCTCTTATCATATTTGCTTCCAATCTACTTTTATTTGCATCTTTACTTTTTGCATATATATTATAAAATACCAAAAATATATTTATCTTATCATACTATCTCTATTAGATCTCACTTTCGCAAGTGGCCGTGAAGGGATCGACAACCCCTTTATTGCGTTGGTTGCGAGTTCTTTGTTTGTTTGTGTAGGTGCGTGGGACTTTTGAGGAGCCTCCTAGTGGATTGATACCTTGGTTCTCAAAAACTGAGGGAAATACTTACGCTACTATTGCTGCATCACCCTTTCCACTTCAAGGAAAACCAACGCAAGCTTAGACGTAGCAAGAAGGATTTCTGGCATCGTTGTCAGGGAGGTCTTCGCTCAAGTCAAGACATACCAAGTACCCATCACAAACACATCTCCCTCGCATTTACATCATTTGCCATTTGCCTCTCGTTTTCCTCTCCCCCACTTCACCCTTGTTGTTTTATTCGCCCTCTCTTTCCCAATCTCCTCCTCTCTTTTCGCTTGCCTTTTTCTGTTTGTTTGTGTGCCTGTTTGTCCTTATGGCTTGGCCTAATGGTACTGATCACCTTCTTAGAAGGTTGGAAGAGATTGAATCAAATATTAGAAGCTTTATGAATTTGCAATTTGAGCATAGTAATTATTTCTGAAAAGAGCTTAAGGAACAAAAAGCTTTTTTTGGGTTTATGAACAAAGAGCTTGATGATATGAATAAAGAATTTTATGGTGTGAACTCCCAAATTGCCCGGCTTGAAAATGCTATAGCCAAAATTTCTGATAAGCAAGCCACCTTAGTCAATAAGATGGCCGCAAAACAAGAAAAGTTAGATGAAAATAATGATGAAGATCTTAAAGTTATTAATGTGTCTCCTATTAGATCTTTGTTTTGCAATATGAATCTTGATAATTATGGGACTGATGATGAGTCAACTTTACCTAGGAGGCATCCCAAGAATTCGGAGTTTTTAGATCTTGATGCTAAATTTGGTAAAAGTGGGATTGGAGAGGTCACGACTTTAAATAGCATTGAACCCACCATCTCGGATTTCAAGGAATTTGGTTATGATAATTGTGCTTTGGAAGGTTGTATTTCCTTGTTGCAATCCGTTGTTAATTCTCCACATGCTTATAGTCAAAATAAAGCTTTTACCAAACATATCGTTGATGCCTTGATGCAATCTTACGAAGAAAAACTTAATTTGGAAGTTTCTATACCTAGAAAATTTAATGATGAGTGGGAACCTACTATAAAGATTACAATTAAAGATCGTGAGTGTTTTGCTTTGTGTGATTTGGGTGCTAGTGTTTCCACGATTCCGAAAACTTTATGTGATATTCTAGGTTTCCATGATCTTGATGATTGCTCTTTAAATTTGCACCTTGCGGATTCCAACATTAAAAAGCCAATGGGAACGATCAATGATGTTCTCATTGTTGCAAATAGAAATTTGGTGCCCGTAGATTTTATCGTTCTTGATATAGATTGCAATCTTTCTTGCCCTATTATTCTTGGTAGACCTTTCCTTAGAACGATTGGTGCGATTATTGATATGAGGGAAGGGAATATTAGATTCCAATTTCCATTAAAGAAAGGCATGGAGCACTTTCCAAGAAAGAAAGTCAAATTACCTTATGAATCTATCATGCGAGCTACTTATGAATTTAGTGCCAAAGAGGGCACTACTTAGATCTATCTTCGCTTTTATGCCTAGCTAGGGGCGTTAAATGATAGTGCTAGTTGGGAGGCACCCCAATTTTCTTTGTGTTTTTGTTTTTGTTCCTATTTAGTAATAAATCTTGCATCTACCTTCTGTTTAGACGTGTTTTTATCTTTTAATTAGTGTTTGTGCCAAGTTGTCGGCGTTCTGGGAACGGGGGTACCCAGACTTGCCTGCCTGCGGCCTGCGGCGTGGCTCGAGGAGTGGCCCAGTACAGCCCATCTTCATCAACACCTGCTCAAGACCCTCGCGAGGGGCCAAGCCTCGCGGGGCGGACGACAGGAGGCTTCCTCAGGCACGGCCTCGTCAGGGTGGCTCACGAGGAGGCGGAGAGATCAAGGCGGGGTACCTCACGAGGTGCCCATGACGCAAGCCATGACGACCAGGGCGCCGGCGGGCGCCAGGCGGGCGCCGGCCTGTGCAGAGTCCTTGTTTTCCCTTTGGTGCAAAGGGGGCAAGCGCAGGCAAGGGTATCAAGCAAAGGCAACCATTTCGGTGCAACAGGACCAAGACCAGCAGGATGGCAGGACGGAGGTCATCGTGGATCCCAAGCCAGCGTCATCGTCAGGGTCTTTTGGTAGGCGAGGACCAACTTTAGTCAGGATAAATGTACTAGATGTTCCCCTTCAAAATGGCCAATTGTTGGCGCCCTTCCCGCTCAATATTTGGGAAGAGGCCCGGGGCCTTCGCCTATAAATAGGACTAGCCACCCACAGGGTGAGAGAGAGAAGGCGAGAGATCCACAAGACAGAGAGAGAGAGAGAGGCGACTGAACCCTCCTAGTAGTTCATCGCCCCAACCAAGAACAGAACCTCACGAGGTTGTTCTTCCCTTGTACTGTTCCTCATCAGCCCTAGAGGCAATCCACACACCACAAACTGGAGTAGGGTATTACACAACAATGGTGGCCTGAACCAGTATAAACCTTGTGTCTCTTGCGTTGTTCTTCGAGTAGTTTAGGTCCTTGCGAGGCGGTGAAACATGGGTAGGCTGAGGGTGTGATCTCCGCGCGCACCCCAGTGTTCGAACCTCAAGGGTCTGTCGGAACCCGAAATCCGACATTTGGCGCGCCAGGTAGGGGTGTGCTGGAATCTGCCTTCCGTCGCCTCGTGTTTTCACCGCCCATCCCATCCATGTCAGACGCATGTCGCGCCCGCGCTGAGCGCCAGGCCACTCTCACCGCTCGCGTCGCCCAGACGGCCCCCGTCGACGGGCGTCCCCGTCGTTCCCCGTCGCCTGCCGTCAACGCCGCCACCGGTCCAGTGGGGAACAAACAGCAGGTGTTGTCCCTGCATCCATCGGTGCGGCGAGAAGGCCGCACCGCCACTCCATCGCTGACTCCGGCCGGCTCCTCGTCCCACGCCCGTCGCGCTCCTGCGGACGCGCACGCCGTGCTTCTCCTGGCGTGGGAGCTCCTGCACTACCATCCCGTCGACGACCTCTACGACGAGTGGCTCGCCCGCATCACCGAGCTCGTCAGCGCCGTTGGGGGCTCCCCTGCACCGTCCCTCTCGTTGCACCGCGCACCGCCCTGCGCGGGCGACGAAGCTCCGGGGGTGCCTCAGCCGCCTCCACCTCAAGAAGGTGCCTTGGCTCCAAGGCGCATGGCCCCTGGGCGGAACCCGCTCCGTCCGGCGCCAGCACAGCAGGAGAAGAGCAGCCAGGAGATCCCTCGTCCCCAGGAAGCCGCCCGTGTGCTCCCCGCACCGGCTCGGCACGAGCACGCACCTGCTCCAGCACATCAAGACCCCGCGTTGCACCTGGCAGCAGCGCACAGAGACCTGCAAAATCAAGCTCTCCGTCACCAAAGGGCTCCCGCGGCTACCGCAGGCTGTCGTGCCTTCTCCGCCGAGCTGCGCAGCGTGGCCTGGCCGGGCAAGTTCAAGCCAGACCTGCCCCCGTGCTACGACAGCATGACTGACCCTGCTGAGTTCCTCCAGCTCTACGAGCTGGGCATCGAAGCCGCCAATGGAGATGAGAAGGTCATGGCGAATTAGTTCCCCATGGCGCTCAAGGATGGCGCCCGCACCTGGCTCCTGGCACGATATCCTCCTGGGATGAGATGCGCACCCGATTCATCACCAACTTCCAAGGCACTCGTGACCGGGCCCCGGCCATGAGCGACTTGCGCCGCATCAGGCAGCAGCCGAGGGAGACCCTGCAGAAGTTCATCCAGCACTTCAACAGCGCTCGCCTTAAGATCCCCAAAGTGTCTGAGGAGGCCATCATCTCAGCCTTCTCCGACGGTGTGCGAGACGTCAAGATGAAGGAGGAGCTCACGATCCATGAAGACTTGTGCACCTCCCTGGAGCTGTTCAATCTAGCGACCAAGTGCGCAAGGGCTGAGGAAGGGCGCCTGTCCCTCCTCGAGCTGCCAGCTGCTGATCCAGAAGATAAGAAGACCAAGGACATGAAGCGCAAGGGGGCTGCCGTGCTTGCAGTAGAGCCAGACACCAAGCGAGGCAGGGATCAGCCTGAGTCATCCAAGGGCAGTCGGTACTGCGTGTACCACGACCTCCACACCCACAACACCAACGAATGCCAAGAGCTCAGAGCTGTGCGAGACATGCATGCCGGCCGACGCCCCGAGCACAGCGATAGGGGCTATGGCCGAGGAGGAGGAAGAGGTGGAGGACGATGGCAAGACCGTGGCCCTCGCCAAGGGTGGCGTGACCGGCCTCGCGAGGACCGCTGGCAGGACCAGCCTCATGAGGGAGGTCGGAGGGACCCACCTCGCGAGGGGGGCTGGAGAGACCAGCCTCGCGAAGATCTCCCACAAGGCAATGCAGGCCTCCCTCCTCTGCCACCACAGCCAAGGAGGAATGAAGACCATCACCAGGACGAGGGGGCTGGAGGCTTCCAGGAGCCACGTGCAATCGCTTGCATCTTGGGCGGCGCTCAAGCCCCGGCCTCTCAGTGCATCTTCAAGCAGTTTGCCCGTGAAGTGAATGCAGTCCTCCCCAAGCTTGATGCCACACGCCCTCTCAGGTGGTCATCATGCGCTATCACGTTCAGCTCAGCGGATCAGCTCAAGTGCGCGGCCACAGCAGGAGTCCTCCCGATGCTTTGTTCCCCAATCATCAGCAACGTGCAAGTCACCAGGACCCTCATCGATGGCAGAACAGGGCTCAATGTCCTATCCTTCAAAACGTTCAACAATCTCCAAGTGCCATACAATCAGCTACGGCCAACCAAGCCCTTCTCAGGAGTCACCGATGGTTCCACGGTTCCGATCGGGCAGGTCTGCCTTCCTGTTACCTTCGGGAACCGCAACAACTACCGCACGGAGCTCATCGACTTCGACGTCGCTCACATCCGCCTGACGTACAACACCATCCTCGGGTACCCAGCCCTGGCCAAGTTCATGGCTGTGACCCATCACGGCTACAATGTCCTCAAGATGCCAGGAAGTGGCGGAGTCATCACGGTACCTTGTGAGGAGAGAGACGCTGTGTATTCCCTGGAACGTGCTTTCCAGGCCGCGTCAATTGAAGACCCGGATCACAGGAACGGGAGGCCTCCCAAGGCTGCTCCTAAGAAGAAGAAGACATCGCCTGGTCCGACCCCTTGGAAGGCTGGCCCCTCAGGGTGAGCGCCTGTCCAGGGGGCACCTCCTTCTGTCGCATAGGAAGGCGCGCCCGGCACCCTCCTTGAGCAGGGATCGGGGGCTCTCTTCTGCAGGGCCATCGACTTTGCTAAGATTACAAGGGAGGTGCTCGGGCACCACTTGGAGGCGTGCTTCAACGCATGTTTCCCTCAGGAGGAAGCAAGGCAAGGAGGGCCAAACCCTCAGGAGTTCATCAGCGAGATCATTCAGGAGTTGCAGGAGTCAAGAGTCATGAGTGGCAGCCGTCGCTTGCCCGCCGTAGCTCCCCATCCAGGTGAGGATGGTGGGCTACGCGTCTACATCGACATACCAGGACTCAACCGAGCCGCCTCTTAGGAGCGCCTCTGGCCCTCACGCGTGGGGCGCTGCGAAGGCCCACCTCACAGCTATGTTCGCATGCCTTACGGCCTGCCGAACGCGGCTGCAGCATGTCAGCGCCTCATGAGGAGCATCTTGGAGGCTCAGGCGGTCAGGCATTCCGCAGTCCTGGCGGAGATGGAGATGGTCCGCGAGGAGCTGCCAGTGCCCCCGGACCCTCCCGAGGCCCCTGGGCCTGGGGGCTCGTGAAGATCGTCTCCCACAGCGCATGCCGTCCGCTACTTCAGCATCCCTTCATCTTCAGCATCATCAGGTGACATCCTTCGAGTTTCATTTTCAGCTGGGAGTGCTCCCCCCAGGGCTGAATCATTCCCAAGCCACGTGGGTCCGTCCCTGCGGCATGTATCCCCTTTAGTTCATGTTTTCAGCTCACTTTATCGGGGGCGCCCCTCGGGCTGCATTATCCCCAAGCCACCCAGGCCAGACCCGTGGCATGTATCCCTCTCGCGTTTATTCAGGTCGCGCATTTAACCCATCGCGATCGGTGTTTGATGCTTGCCTATGGCACCCTTCTTTCTTCATGTCGGCTGCTTGCATGTTAAAGGGGGGTACCTGAGCATCGCGACTCACGGACTCTTACTGGCTCTCCAGCCCTCACCCTTTGGCCTTGTCCACGGCATGCGACCTAGCATACCAGCGACGGCTGAGCCCCGCTCGAGGGCCGGGACCCAAGGACGTAGAGTACCGACATCTAACCGAATTTGCAGGGACACATCACAAGTAAAGGCCCAGAGCCAGGCGCAACCCGCCTTGAGGTAGGGCCCCGTGAGTCTCGCGCTGGCTCACAGGTGCCCAGATACACCTCGCCAGGCCCTACCGTGCCAGCCACGTGTCAGGGCGGGGCTGTATACGCCCCGGGGGCTTCTCCCGGAGGGGAGCCTCCTCCCACGCACCAGTGGAAGCACCATGCTCCGCGCTGGCTGACGACACTGCGAGGAGCGGCTATGCCCATACACATACAGAAGCGCTATGCTCCGTGCTGGTGATAAACAACTGAGGGTGGCCCCCGGCTGCATCAACCTCAGGGAGCCCAGAGCTCAGTGTCCGGCCTCATCGTAACGCCTCCCCTCGGGAGTGCCGCACGAGGGGGCTGGACACGGGGGCTGCGCCCGGGTCACGCCCAGGCGCACGCCACCCAGCCAGGCCCCTCGGTCCTGGTTCGTCGCACGCCTCTCCCCGAGCGGAGCCAAGGTACGAAGGCCGTTTGAACGTCAAGGGAGACTCCTGAGCATCGCGACTCAGGAGCCTAACTGGTCACGTAGCCTCTCACCCCTTAGTTCCGAAAGGCTAACGGCGGTTGAGGTATGCGCGGGGCTGGGCTCTGCCAACGTAGAACAGTAATCTCACTCATACGTCTCACCTCCCTACTTGTTGTTCGTGCGTCCAGGGGGACTCCTGAGCATCGCGACTCAGGAGCCTAACTTGTCACGTAGCCCCTCACTCCTTGGTCCCGTCCTAGTTTCCGGTCGGGTCTAATGGCGGCTGAGGTATGCGCGGGGTCAGGCTCTGCCGACGTAGAACACAAGCAAGTAGGAAGGAAAAACGCAAATCTCAAGAAATTCAAAAGCAAATATTACAGTCCATAGAGTACATTGACAACGCCAAACACAAGTTTAAACGCCTCCACGAGGCAGAATGCATATTGCAGGAATTAAAAGCAGGACGGGAGCCGCGAAGGGATCACTTTTTGGAGCCGCCATCACTTGTAACGGAGCTGCGCTGGGCGACTTCGCCTCGTGGAGCCTCAAGACCGGCAGCACCTCGCTTCGGCTTGGTGCTGAAGGCCCGGAACTTCGCAAACAGAGCCTCCGCACGACCCTTCACGGCCTCAGCAGCGACGGCGGCAAGCTCGCCGCTCACAGGCTCCAGCAGGCTGTCGAGGTCAACGCTGGGGTTGCGGAGGGAGACGTGGGTGAAGACGCGCGTCAGCGCTGCAGAAGAAAGGGCACGCGCCTCAGCCTCAGCCGTGGGGCCAAGCCCGAGGGTAACATCTTCGAGGGCATGGACCAGGAAGGGAAGCAGCTTGGCGGGGCCCTCCTCGGCGCCTGCTAGCGGGCTTTCTAGGCCGCTGTCATAGAGCGACTTCAGCAGGGCGCGAGCCTTTACCTCCAGCTTCGTGAAGGCCACGCGGTCCTCGGCCAGGACCCGCGCCTTGCTGTCCAGCTCGATCTTCTTTGCCTCCAACGCCTGCTCCAGTGCATCGAGGCGACCTTGGTGTTCGTCAAGCTCCGCATCCCGGTCCTTAGCGGCAGCCTCGCGAGCCTTCATGTTTTCCTCCTTCCCTTGGCGGACACGGGCCTCCTTGGCAAGCTGGTCACGCAGACCTTGCAGCTCGCTCTCCAGCGCCTTGAAGCGGCCTTGGACATCCGCAACCTCACCCAAGGCGGTGTCGCGAGCAGCCTTCGCCTCAAGGGCGGCCTGCTTCTTCTCGTCGCAAGCTGCCACGGCCTGAGCCAGCGCCGCTCGGACTGAAGCATCAGAGCGTACCCTACCAGAGACCAGCTCCAGGCGCCCGGCCACCAAGCGAGGGTCAGCGCCCAGAAGATCTTTCCGCAACCGATCCAGCTCAGCAGCAGCACGATCCAGGACAGTAGGAGGAGCCGGAGAGAGTGCGATTTGCGGAGTAGGAGGAGAAGACGGCAGCGTGATCACAGCACCAGGGGTTAGGACCTTCTGCGCCCTGATGGCGTCAGGCACGGACGCCTCGGGAGTCGCTTGGGCCATGGGGGCTGAGCTCGCTCCAGCTAGCCCCGCCAGGCCTCGCGAGGATGACCTGGAAGGAGAGGCCCGCGCCTTGTCGTCCCCTTCTCCCGCGGACGGGGGTGCTGCCTCAGACGAAGCCTTAGGAGGCCCTTTTCAGCTTCTTCGCCGCAGGCACCGGCCTAGCCAAGGCATATGGACGTCAAGCCTCAACAACAAAGCAGGAAGCAAAACGAGAGTCAACTGCTTACTCGTCATCGCTCGCGGCCTCAAGCAACCTCCGGCCGAACTTGAAGCCCGAGAGTCGGATGTTGGGATCAACCTCAAGGGGCTCGGGAGCAGGAGGCGCGTCAGCAGATCGCCTCAGAGATGGACCAGACCCGCGGGGATCCATCCCCGTCCTGTCCTTCTTCGGGATCAAGGGCGAGCTCTCGCTGCCCCGCTCATCACTGTCCTCATCGTCATCCGGCATGAGGCGGAGAGTGCGGGACCTATGCCGAGGAAGGGGCGTTCTTGACTCCCCGTCGGTCACCTCCGAATCATGCCCCTCGTCCTCCTCCTCCTCCTCATCTTCCTCCTCTCCGCTGGAGTCGCTGGAGGACACGTTCACCGTCGCCAGGGCCGCCGTGGCCTCCGCGGGCACAGGCCCGCCCTCATTGAAAGCGGACATGGAGTTCACCACCTGCTCCCAGTCATCCCGAAGGAACAAGGGCACGGGAGCACCCTCCAGCCTTGCCACGTTTCCCCCAACCAAGGATTGAAGGACCGCAGCCAGGTCCTCATCGGCCAGGGCTTCGGGGTTCGAGCGGAGGGCGGCATCGGCCCTCCCAAGCCTCCATAGCGGGAGCGAGTATTCCCGGAGCGGAGCCACCCGATGCTCCAGGAACTCCCTCAGGAGCGACGCCCCGGTCACAGGTCCGCGTCCATCTTCTCCAGCACCGACCTCGCGCGGGGATCGACGAGCTCCGCACGGGACCAATCGTCAGCAGACTTGCACTGCCCCGTGGGCAGAATCAGCCGGGCGTGGGTGCTCCCAGCATCCACCATGACCCACTTGCTCCTGAAGCCCTCAATCCTCTTCCCGGGCTTCGAGATGGCATTAGAGCTGCCGTGCACGATAAAGCTCGCGCACACAGTGATGGAGCCGCGGGAGACCCGGAGGTAGAAGTAATGGCGCAGCAAGGCCACCGAAGGCCTCACCCCGACATGAGCCTCGCAGTAATAGGCGACAATCGCCAGGAGAAGGACATAGTTGGGATGGAGGTGTAGAGCTTGCAGATTGTAATGTTCAAGAACAGAAAGGAAGAACTCGGAGAAAGGGGGCACCAGACCGGCGGCGATGGCGCTCACGAAGGGCGGGTAGAAGGTGCTCCTTGTGACCTCAGGAAGGGTGGTGCTGGCCTTGAGCATGGCCGCTCTGTCGTGGCCTTGCATCGCCATCATCTGGCGCGTCCGCGCAAGATTCTTCTCCGACACATTCGGAGAATCCAAGGCGGGCGAGTACCATGCTCCAGCTGGGGTCTGGCGAGGCGCCATGCCTTGCTAGGGTGCAGAGTTGGAGTGGATCTGGGGATTTCGGAAGCAATAAGGGCAGGAGCAAGAAAGGAGATCTGGGCAGTGAAGGAGAAGGCAAAGAAGGAAAGCCTGGACAGGCACCGCTCCCTTATCAGCTTGTGCAGTTGCCGAGGCACCGTGGGGGAGCCAGGACGCCCACGTCCAATCAACCGCCACGCGGCGCCCAAGGCCACAGGCTATTGGGGCCTGCGGCGCTTCACACTTGCCTCTTCGCTTCTCTGCTAAGCCAAGTCCAAGCGCGCCTTGGGCCCGGGGGCTACTGTCGGCATTTTGGGAACAGGGGTACCCCGACTTGCCTGCCTGCAACGTGGCTCGAGGAGTGGCCCAGTACGGCCCATCTTCATCAACACATGCTCAAGACCCTCGCGAGGGGCCAAGCCTCGCGGGGCGGATGACAGGAGGCTTCCTCAGGCATGGCCTCGTAAGGGTGGCTCACAAGGAGGCGGAGAGATCAAGGCGGGGTACCTCACGAGGTGCCCATGACGCAAGCCATGACGACCAGGGCGCAGGTGGGCGCCAGGTGGGCGCCGGCCTGTGAAGAGTCCTTGTTTCCCCTTTGTGCAAAGGGGGAAAACGCAGGCAAGGGTATCAAGAAAAGGCAACCATTTCGGTGCAACAGGACCAAGACCAGTAGGACGGCAGGACGGAGGTCATCGTGGAGCCCAAGCCAGCGTCATCGTCAGGGTCTTTTGGCAGGCGAGGACCAACTTTAGTCAGGATAAGTGCACTAGATGTTCCCCTTCAAAATGGCCAATTGTTGGCGCCCTTCCCGCTCAATATTTGGGAAGAGGCCCGGGGTCTTCGCCTATAAATAGGACTAGCCACCCACAGGGTGAGAGAGAGAGAAGGCGAGAGATCCACAAGACACAGAGAGAGAGAGAGAGAGGCGACTGAACCCTCCTAGTAGTTCATCGCCCCAACCAAGAACAGACCCTCGCGAGGTTGTTCTTCCCTTGTACTGTCCCTCATCAGCCCCAGAGGCAATCCACACACCACAAACTGGAGTAGGGTATTACACCACAATGGTTGCCTGAACCAGTATAAACCTTGTGTCTCTTGCGTTGTTCTTCGAGTAGTTTAGGTCCTTGCGAGGCGGTGAAACATGGGTAGGCTGAGGGTGTGATCTCTTCGCGCACCCCAGTGTTTGAACCTCAAGGGTCTGCCGGAACCCGAAATCCAACACAAGTAGAACCTATAGGATAACTTATGATGATAGTTGATTTGATTCTGTTGAAAAACAGAAACTTTGCACGCACGAATTTAGTTTTGTTAAATCTCAGAAATGTGCTTTTGCGTTGATTCATTTTGCTGCTGATAAATAGACAAATTTCCAGGACGTCCTATTTTGGTAGGATTTTTAGAGTTCCAGAAGTTTGCGTTAGTTACAGATTGCTACAGACTGTTCTGTTTTTGACAGATTCTGTTTTTCGTGTGTTGTTTGCTTATTTGGATGCATCTATGGCTAGTAAAATAGTTTATAAACCATAGAGAAGTTGGAATACAGTAGGTTTAACACCAAAATAAATAAAGAATGAGTTCATTACAGTACCTTATGTGGTGGTTTTGTTTTCTTTCAATAACGGAGCTTATAAGATTTCCTGTTGAGTTTTGTGTTGTGAAGTTTTCAAGTTTTAGGTAAAGCTTTTATGGATTGTGGAATAAGGAGTGGCAAGAGCCTAAGCTTGGGGATTCCCATGTCACCCCAAGATATTCAAGGATAGCCAAAAGCCTAAGCTTGGGGATGCCCCGGGAAGGCATCCCCTCTTTCGTCTTTGTTCATTGGTAACTTTACTTGGAGCTATATTTTTACTCGCCACATGATATGTGTTTTTCTTGGTGTGTCGTGTATTATATTAGTGTTTGCTTTTTAGTTTACCACAATCATCCTTGCTGTACACACCTTTTGGGAGAAGCCTACTTGATTAGAATTTGCTAGAATACTATATGTGCTTCACTTATATCTTTTGAGCTTGATAGTTTTTGCTCTAGTGGTTCACTTATATCTTTTAGAGCACGGTGGTGTCTTAATTTTGAAGAAATTTCTTCTCTCTCATGCTTCACTCATATATTTTTGAGAGTCTTTTAGAACAGCATGGTATTTGCTATGGTTACAAAGTTGGTCCTAGAATGATGAGCATCCAAGTTGGGTATAATAAAAACTATCATAGAAAAAGAATTGGATGCTATGATCAATATGATGCTTGATAATTGTTTTGAGATATGGAGGTAGTGATATTAGAGTCATGCTAGTTGAGGTGATTATGAAAAGTACTTGTGTTAAGGGTTGTGATTCCCGTAGCATGCACGTATGGTGAACCGCTTTGTGATGAAGTTGGAGCACAATTTTATTTATTGATTGTCTTCCTTATGAGTGGCGGTCGGGGACGAGCGATGGTCTTTTCCTACCAATCTATCCCCCTAGGAGCATGCGCATAGTGCTTTGGTTTTTGATGACTTCAAGATTTTTGCAACAAGTACATGATTTCTTTTGACTAATGTTGAGTCCATGGATTATACGCACCTCACCCTTCCACCATTGCTAGCCTCTCTTGTGCCGCGCAACTTTCGCCGGTACCATACACCCACCATATACCTTCCTCAAAACAGACACCATACCTACCTATTATGGCATTTCCATAGCCATTCCGAGATATATTGCCACGCAACTTTCCACCATTCCGTTCATATGACACGCATTACTTTTGTCATATTGCTCTTTGCATGATCATGTAGTTGACATCGTATTTGTGGCAAGGCCACCTTCATAATTTTCATACATGTCACTCTTGATTCAATTCATATCCCGGTACACTGCCGGAGGCATTCATATAGAGTCATATATTGTTCTAGCTTTGAGTTGTAATTCTTGAGTTGTAAATCCATAAAAGTGTGATGATCTTCATTATTAGAGCATTGTCCTAGTGAGGAAAGGATGATGAAGACTATGATTCCCCCACAAGTCGGAATGAGACTTCGGACTTTACAAAAAAAAGAAAAAAAAGAAAGAAAAAAAGAGAAAGGCCAAAAACAAAAAAAGGCCAAAGAAAAAAAAAGAAAAAAAGAGAAAAAGAAAAAGAAAAAATAAAATGAGAGAAAAAGAGAGAAGGGACAATGCTACTATCTCTTTTTCCACACTTGTGCTTCAAAATAGTACCATGATTTTCATGATAGAGAGTATCATATGTTGTCACTTTCATATACTAGTGGGAATTTTTCATTATAGAACTTGGCTTGTATATTCCAATGATGGGCTTTCTCAAAATGCCCTAGGTCTTCGTGAGCAAGCGAGTTGGATGCACACCCACTTAGTTTCTTTTGATTGAGCTTTCATATATTTATAGCTCTAGTGCATCCGTTGCATGGCAATCCCTACTCACTCACATTGATATCTATTAATGGGCATCTCCATAGCCCGTTGATACGCCTAGTTGATGTGAGACTATCTTCTCCTTTTTTGACTTCTCCACAACCACCATTCTATTCCACATATAGTGCTATGTCCATGGCTCACACTCATGTATTGCATGAAAGTTGAAAGAGTTTGAGATTATTAAAGTATGAAACAATTGCTTGGCTTGTCATCGGGGTTGTGCATGATTAATACTTTGTGTGATGAAGATAGAGCAACAGTCAGACTATATGATTTTGTAGGGATAACTTTCTTTGGCCATGTTATTTTGAGAAGACATGATTACTTTGATTTGTATGCTTGAAGTATCACTACTTTCATCTTAATATGCACTTTTATTTTGTATCATTTGTATTTGAACATTCATGCCACAATAAAGAAAATTACATTGAGAATTATGCTAGGTAGCATTCCACATCAAAAATTCTGTTTTTATCATTTACCTACTCGAGGACGAGCAGGAATTAAGCTTGGGATGCTTGATACGTCTCCAACGTATCTATAATTTTTGATTTTATATTACCCCTTTTGGATGTTTATGGGCTTTATTTTACACATTTATATCATTTTTGGGACTAACCTACTAACCGGAGGCCCAGCCCGTATTGCTGTTTTTTTGCCTATTTCAGTATTTCAAAAAAAGGAATATCAAATGGAGTCCAAACGGAATGAAACCTTCGAGAGCTTGATTTTTGGAACGAATGTGATCCAGAGGACTTGGAGTGCAAGTCAAGAAGCAGCCGAGGCAACCACGAGATAGGAGGGCGCCCCCCCATAGGGCGCGCCCCCTGTCTCGTGGGCCCCTCGGGCGGCCATCGACATACGTCTTCCTCCTATATAAGCCTACGTACCCCAAAAACATCCAGGGAGCCAACGAAACACAATTTCCACCGTCGTAACCTTCTCTATCCGCCAGATCCCATCTTCGAGCCTTCGCCGGCGCTCCGCCGGAGGGGGAATCGACCACGGAGGGCTTCTACATCAACATCATAGCCCCTCCGATGAGTTGTGAGTAGTTTACCACAGACCTTCGGGTCCATAGTTATTAGCTAGATGGCTTCTTCTCTCTTTTTGGATCTCAATACAATGTTCTCCCCCTCTCTTGTGGAGATCTATTCGATGTAATCTCTTTTTGCGGTGTGTTTGTCGAAATCCGATGAATTGTGGGTTTATGATCAAGTTAATCTATGAGAAGTATTTGAATCTCCTCTGAATTCTTTTATGTATGACTGAGTTATCTTTGCAAGTCTCTTCGAATTATCAGTTTGGTTTGGCCTACTAGATTGATCTTTCTTTCCATGGGAGAAGTGTTTAGCTTTGAGTTCAATCTTGCGATGTCCTTACCCAGTGACAGAAAGGGTTTCAAGGCAAGTATTGCATTGTTGCCATCGAGGATAAAAAGATGGGGTTTATATCATATTGCATGAATTTATCCCTCTACATCATGTCATCTTGCTTAAGGCGTTACTCTGTTCTTATGAACTTAATACTCTAGATGCATGCAGGAGTCGGTCGATGTGTGGAGTAATAGTAGTAGATGCAGGCAGGAGTCGGTCTACTTGTTGCGGACGTGATGCCTATATACATGATCATGCCTAGATAATCTCATAATTATTCGCTTTTCTATCAATTGCTCGACAGTAATTTGTTCACCCACTGTAATACTTATGCTATCTTGAGAGAAGCCACTAGTGAAACCTATGGCCCCGGGGTCTATCTCTTATCATATTTGCTTCCAATCTACTTTCATTTGCACCTTTAATTTTTATATCTATATATTTATCTTATCATACTATCTCTATTAGATCTCACTTTCGCAAGTGGCCGTGAAGGGATTGACAACCCCTTTATTGCGTTGGTTGCGAGTTCTTTGTTTGTTTGTGTAGGTGCGTGGGACTTTTGAGGAGCCTCCTACTGGATTGATACCCTGGTTCCCAAAAACTGAGGGAAATACTTACGCTACTATTGGTGCATCACCCTTTCCTTTTCAAGGAAAACCAACCCAAGCTCAGGACGTAGCAGTCGGCGGCGGGGAAGAAGACTTTAGACGGCAGACGGCCGGGTCGGGGGATAAATCATGTTGTCGTGGACGACGCGGTCATAGGAGCGGCAACGGCAAGGTGGACGACGGCGCCGATGAAGCGAGAGGAGGCGATGAAAGGATCCTGGTCTAGCGCCGTGGATGAGAGACGTCCATCTCTTGCAGTGGACGACGGGGTAGGGGTAGCGGCTCCGGCAAGGTGGAGGGTGGGGTGGCGGACGGAGGAGGCTGGCCGCAATGCGGAGGTGGTCGTGCCGCCGACGGTGTATGAATGGGGAAATGGAGGGGAGGGGGGATCTCAAACTTTGGGACGCGCTTGTCTGAAATGTGGGAAAGTTACGAACTTATCCCCCATTTAAAATTTCGAACATCGTGTTGGTTGGGGATAGGACGGTAATCTCGCATCTCCCAAATATTTTCTGGTAACTATTTCCGGCGAGGAGAGGGTGTTTTGCCGCCCACGGTTGGCGCCCATGGTGTATGAACGGGGCTGACAGGTAGGGCGGTTTGTGTCACGTCTGAGGGAAGTTACACATTTACCCCTATTTAAAATATTAGCCTACATCAATTTCGGACGAAGAGAGTTTGTTTTGCCGCCCACCGTGTATGAATGGGGAAATGGAGGAAGAGACACATGTCTTTCGGACGAGCTTGAATCAAAAGTGTTTTGCCGCCCACGTTTGGCGCCCACCGTGTCTGAATGGGCTTAGAGGCCGTCATGTCACGTCTGATTGAAGTTACTAGTCTACCCCTATCGACAGAAGTGTAAATCCGGTCGATAAGGATGTCAAGTGTCAGGGGTAGACAGTAATTTCCATCTCGCAAACACTTGCTTCGGGGAGCCTACAAATTATAGCGGGTGTTTAGCCGGTTCGTTCAAAACTTGGGAGAATTAGCATTCAGGTTTGCCCTGGGCCCTGGCAAACTAAATTGAAATCCAATTTGTATTCGATTACGAATATTCACAGATAATTCTATGTTTTGTTATTTATTTCTTCAAAACCACAACAAAGATTTATTCCACCTTTATATATGATTATGATTTAGAAATGCCATGATGTTCGAATTTAGTATGTTGGATACACTCTGAGTCAAACAGTTGTTTCATCAAATACAATATGCCCACACGAAAAACAGTTCACCTTATGTCAATCATACAAGTACTGAGGATTACCTCGCCTAAAAATTCGGATCATTACAACACATGGACAACATAGGGGGTCTTGCAACATAATCCATTTAGAGACATGACACAACATGCAAGTACAATAATCTAATGACAATTTCAACTGGTATCTAAACAAGAACCGGGATTACCCTGGGCTTCAGATAGCAGAAACAGCAGGACCTCCTCCATTTTCAAAAGCAACATTCTTACTTCCTCCAATTCTTGGGTTGCTTGCATAATGTGTGCCGCTAATTCCATAGTTTCCAGCCTCAAGATAAAGATTACCTCATTCATGGCAGCCACACCATCTGTTTCTACCTCTAGTAGATCCTCAAGCACTATAATATTTGTGCTCAGACTGCTCTCCGGCAGTGTTGCCTCTGAACTGCTACCATCTGGTAACATGGATGGCACACTGCTTCCACAAATAGATTCTAGGGTTGTACATTGTGTCCTAGTGTGAACGGCATCCTGAAAGGTTTCCGCTGGACATAAGTAAGAGATAGTTATCGTATGATCCAGGCAGTAAGCTTACATGGTAAACAACAAATGAATTATTGCCGAGCATGGCAAGCTATATTTAAATGGTTCGAAGTAGCATCAGCCGAAAAGAAATTAAAATGGTAAGATGAAACTAGGGATGTAAGTGGCAAATAAACGACATCCTCTAGTCCCATCGAGTTAGTTTTTGCTAGCTCCCTAGTTCATTTTGCTCAAAAAACAAAAACTCTTTTGAACTATCATACCACTAGTGGACTTTAATCAGGATTAAACGGGACCCAGTTGACATCCCTAGTTGAAAGCGAGTGTACCACCGCTATATTTAAGTTGCCAAGGCATCTAAGTAGTTGAAATAATCTGAGAAAGCACTTAACAGTGTGGCCTCATATAAACTACGAAGAAAGTCTTGTGATGAAGTTGAGAGGAAAACTTAAGGACTCAAATGAAATAGGCATGCATTTCTTTACGATAGTACAGCAGGCACTGCTGACATATTGGCCAACTCAGGTATAGCGTAACAACAAACAAGCATTCGAATCAAGCAATACAACAAAGCAGACAACTAAACTATTTGTAATTCGGTAGGATTACAGGTTGAGGGCACAAGCCAAGAAAGCAGCCCACTCGCATTACATTTCACATGTACTAAACACACTGGCTTACCATATGTTTCTGTGAAGCCTCGCTGCTGTTGCAATGTTCTTTGAAGATATCGTCAGCGTCCCGTGGTTGCAAATCTAGTTGTTGTATTTTATTCTGCACCCTCTATTTAGATAAAATTAATTTTAATCGCATGCACTGGTCCGAATTGATCATCAATGGTTCATCTAAACTAATGAAAGAAGGGTGTGTGCATACACGACAATATATCTGCTTCCCTCTATTTTTATGCTTGTTCGAGGTGCCAGCCCCAAAAGAACAAATATTTTGCTTGATGGGGTTGGCAGCTCCATAATTAATAGAAGCATCAAATTAGTCATGCAACTTGGGAAGATCAAGAACACACAAACAAGTAATGAATAGAGGCTCGGAGTAGTGATGTAATAGCTAGCATCAGAAAATGTAGGGTAAAATGAACAAAAAGCAACGGAACCACATGCTAGTTTGTTGATGTGTAATTAAGCATAGAGAACATTAAGCAGTCTGATGGAACCAACAGGTGGCATCAGAACAACACCATTATCATAAATATGGCATTCAAGAAGTAAAATAGTAGGCAGTGATATCTAGGGAGTACAGTAATACTCCCTCCGTTCCAAAATAGATGACTCAACTTTGTACTAACTTCAGTACAAAGTTAGTACAAAGTTGGGCCATCTATTTTGGAACGGAGGGAGTACTTAGGACAAAACTAAAGAATATTAACTATATGTGCACTGGTATGTAATTTAGCACATGTAACATGTTCACTGCCAGAAGTATGGCCCTACAGGTGCAAGCAGAATAACGCGTCTCATGAAAAACTAAATGATGCCCTGAAGAAATTCAAAGGTGTGGTGCTTATGCTACGAAAGTGCACGTAGGCGCCAGCCGTTGGATAATAGTACCTGATTCTCGGCGGCGTATGGGTATCGTTGTCATACTTGATAGCTAAGGATCATCGATGGTGCTCATGTTGCGGTTGAGTTTGGGCCGGCTGTCATCGTCGCTGAAGCGGCTTCGGTGCTACGGTTGTGGTGCCTGTCGACATACAAGAAAGCTCATCTGTGGTAAGTGAACAGTTGCACGATAAAGAGAAAAACCGATGGACTACAAATCGAAATAACCTGATGAGGCTGCGGCGTCAGTAAAGCAGGGCTGGTGGAGTTGAATATGGCGTCCGTGGAGCGGGTCCGGTGCAGTGGACAAAGGCTTCGTTGGGCGCGTTGTACAGTGCTTTCGGTGAGGCGGATCTGTTGCGGTGGATGAGGGCTTGTATGAAGGGCCGGCGAAGGGGCAGACGAGGGAGTCAGTGAAGGGCCTACACTGTGGTGGACGAGGGCGCCGGTTAAGCAGATCCGGTGCGGTGGACCATGATGGTGGTAAAGGAGATCTGGAGCGGTGGACAAGCCAGTCGTTGAAGCGGCTCCGGTGAAGTGGTGACACTACAAAAAAAAAGACACATTTGTGACATTTTGGACCGAACGAAAAAAAAAATCTGTCATACATATGACACTTCTACGACGATAATTGTGACAAAACCCGATATCATCATAGATGTGGTGGGCTCCTACTTCTATGACAAAAAATCATGACAGAAAATGGGCTTTTCGTCCTGGGCAGGCCGGAGACGCAGCTGCATGACATTCTTTGGGTCGTCCATGACGGAAAAAACCGTGGTAGAAGCGAGGGGGAGGAAAATTTCGGGGAGTTGCCGGTTACGGTGGGAGGTCTGGGGCCGAGCGATGGGCGTTTCTATCGTACACCTACGCGCGTGTGTGCGAGGCGTTGGCTCTAACTGAACCCGAGCGAGGCGTTGGGCTCTAACTGAACCCGAGCGATTGCACTGCAGGCTACGTGTTACTGAACCCGAGCGATCGATCGATGGCTGTTAACTGAACCTGATGGAGCGATTCCTTCGCTACTGCTGCTAACTGAAGCCGATCGATTGGATGAACAATGAGTGTTGCGGGGGGGTTGGATGAATAGTGAGCGGTGGCGTTGCCTCTGCATGAACAGGACCCCGTGGTGTGGAGGGCTGGATGAACAATAGACGGTGGAGGGGTGGCCGTGGAGGGGTGGTTGAACAGGACCTCGTGATGTGGAGGGCTGGATGAACAGTAGACGATGGAGGGGTGCCCGTGGAGGTGTGGTTGAACAGTAGCCGGTGGAGTAGCGCGCGGTGGAGGCTGGATGAACAGGAGCCCGTGGAGGCTGGAGGAGGTTGACGGTAGCCCGTGGAGGCTGGAGGAGGTCGACGGTGGAGATGAACAGTATCCCGTGAGTCCCGTTTTGTGGTACGCCACACCCCTCCCGATGAACAAGACCCCCATTTCGACCATAGCGCTCCAACACAAGTCCGTTTCGTCCATTTTGCGGTACGCCACACCCCTCCCGATCAACAGGAGCCCTGTTTCGACCGTAGGAGGTCCGTTTCCTCAGTTTTGCGGTATGCCACACCCCTCTCGATCAACAGGACCCCCGTTTCGACCGTAGGAGGTCCGTTTTCTCCGTTTTGCGGTACGCCACACCCCTCCCGATCAGCAGGACCCCTGTTTCGACCGTAGGAGGTCCGTTTCCTCGTTGTGCGGTACGCCAGGCCCCTCCCGATCAACAGGATCCCCTTTCGAACGTGGTCGGTCGAACACAAGGTCGTTTCCTTTGTTGTGCGGTACGCCAGGCCTCGTTTCCATCGCCTGTTCCGTCCAAGACCTCCCGATGAACATGACCACGCATTCCGTTCCAACCCAGCCAGTTGGCTCCCCATGAACACGACGACGACGTTGTTTCTCCGTTCTGACCCAGCCATGTACGTATGCGCGAGTAGGCGTTCGAGACCCTGCCCGTATGTACGTACGTGGCCGTATTTTCTTTCTTGCACCCTCGCCGCTGTACGTACGTGTACATGCTACGTGCGCGCCTCTACTACGACATGTGCGCGCCTCTACATCTACGACACATGCGCGCCTCTACATCGACCAGTGTGTACGTACACGTTCGCGACCAGAATGACAACGGTACGTACGCTTCGATCAGGTGGGTCCCGACTGTCAGGCACTTCCTTGCGTGCGAAGATGTAGCTGGTGGGTCCCAGCTGTCAAGGGGGCGAATCGTTTTTTTTTGCCCGGACGCACTTCCTTGCATGCGAAGATGTAGCTAGTGGGTCCCAGCAGTCAGGGGGGCGAATCATTTTTTTTGTGGCCCGGACGCACATCCTTGCATGCGAAGATGTAGCTGTGGGTCCCAGCAGTCAGGGGGGTGAATCGTTTTTTTTGCGAAATACGGTGGCCCGTCCGGTGGGTCCCCGCTGTCAGGTGGAGGAATAATTATTTTGCGCGTAATAAGGAGGCACTTCCTTGTTGCGGCCGTGGACCCAGCTGTCAGCCTCTCCACGTATAGTCCACATCCGATGGAAGCCATTCCTTGACCACGTTGACCACGCCACGCCGAGAGCACCAGGGCGGTGGACGACGGCGAGGCCTAGGAAGGGGACGACGCGGAGCCGGGGAAGACGCGGCAGTGGATGCCCACGCGTAGAGGAGTACGAGGGTTCACTGGTTCGCTGCGGTGTGAGGCTGCCATCGCCACAGACTAACAGGAGGTGTGGGTGAGTAGAGGGATGGCCTGGCCAGCGGTGGGGTAGTAGGGGGCGGTGAGGCCTCCGCCGCATCGCAGTCGGCCACAGGAGGCAGGAGCACGAGGCACGACCGGCGCTGGTTTGGGCGGCTGGAGCAAGAAGACCATAGGTTGAAGAAGCACTACGGCCGTTGGATGGACATCGTACGGTTACTGGAGCTAGAATCATGCATATTGACTAAGTTGACAAACCCCTCCGTCCCCGTCAACTTAGTAGGCCCACAAGTCAGCCTGCCACTATACTGGGTCCCAGCTAACAGGCGGAGTATTCATTTTTTTGTGCGTAATAAGGAGGCACTTCCTTGCGTGCGAAGATATAGCTGGTGGGTCTGAGCTGTCAGCAGCGGTAACATTTTTTCACGAAATACAGAGGCCCTTTCGGTGGGTCCCTGATGTCAGGTGGAGGAATCATTATTTTGCGTGTAATAAGGAGGCATTTCCTTGCGTGCGGCCGTGGACCCAGCTGTCGGCCTCTCCATGTACAGTCCACTTCAGATGCATGTCGGTCGTTGACCAGGCCGCGCCGAGAGCACTAGGGCGGTGGACGACGGCGAGGCCTAGGAAGGGAATGACACGGAGGCAGGGAAGACTCAGCAGTTGTTTCCCACGCGGAGGGGAGTACGACTGAACGATGGTTTACTGGTTCATCTGCCGTCGCCGGAGAATAACAGCAGGTGTGGGTGAGTAGAGGGATGGCTATGCTAGCAATGGGAGTACGGTGGGGCAGTGAGGCCTGCGCGGCAGCACAACCGGCCGCGGGGAGGAGGGAGCAGGCAGTCCCGCCGGCGCTTGTTTGATTGGCTGGAGCAGGAAGAGCAAAGATTGAAGAAGCACGACGGCCGTTGGATGGCCATCCAACAGTCACTGCTTGTGCGTCAACCTTTTTTTAGGAAAGCCTCAAATCTGTGGAAAACAGCATACAGCCCATCTGCCATTATTTCTAATAATTTACAGCCCATTTACTAATTCTTAAGGTTATTTTTTGGAGCCCATATTCTTTTTGTTAGCATTACAGCCCATACTGTGGCCACGGTTAAAAAATTATACGAAATTTTGCATATTTTGGTGCGGTCTGAACTGTTTTTAATCCCGAAATTTCGACTCACATTCAAACTGATTTTAAAAATAAATGTATATCAATATAAAATCCAACAAATTATCCACGCATAAAATTAATGTAATTTAAAATCTCAAAATGAAAAAAAAAAGATATTTGAAACTAATTGTCGGTTTGATGTGTTTTAAAAATGTACAGCCCATTCCTCATTATTGATGGGCCATTTTCTTGGCCAGCCGAATGAAAGATCTCCTCGTCTTGAAAGATTTGCAGCCCAACAGGCTTGACAAAGCGACTTACTTGGCAAATCACAAAAAAACTGGGTTGTGGCCCTGGACCCAGTTGTCAGCCTCTCCACGTACAGTACTCTTCTGATGGAAGTCGTTCCTTGACCATGTTGACCATGCCATGTGGAGAGCACCACGGCAGTGGACAACGGCGAGGCCTAGGAAGGGGACGACGCGGAGCCAGGGAAGACGCGGCAGAGGAAGCCCGCGCGGAGAGGAGTACGAGGGTTCACTAGTTCGGTTGCGGCTGAGGCTGCCGTCGCCGCAGGGACTTGCCAGCAGTGGGAATAGTAGGGGCGGTGAGGCCTCCGCGGCAGCACAGCCGGCCATGGGAGGCAGGATCATGAGGCACGACCGGCGCTGGTTTGGGCAGCTCAAGCAAGAAGACCAGAGGTTGAAGAAGCACTACGGCCGTTGGATGGACATCGTACGGTCACTGGAGCTAGAATCGTTCATATTGACTAAGTTGACAAAGCCCTTCGTCCCCGTTAACTTAGTAGGCCCACAAGTCAGCCTACCACCATGGTGGGTCCCAGCTAGCAGGGGGAGTATTCATTTTTTTGTGCGTAATAAGGAGGCACTTCCGGTGGGTCCGAGCTGACAGCGGGGGGAGGCGTTTTTTACGCGAAAGACGATGGCCCGTCAGGTGGGTCCCAGCAGTCAGGGGGCAAACGTTTTTTTCGCAAAATACGGTGGCCCGTCCAGTGGGTCCCTGCTGTCAGTTGGAGGAATCATTATTTTCCGTGTAATAAGGAGGCACTTACTTGCTGCGGTGGTGGACCCAGCTGAGAGTCTCCACGTACAGTATACTTCCGATGGAAGTCGTTCCTTGACCACGTTGACCTCGGCGCGTTCTGTTGCATACATGCGTCCATGGGTGTGGTGCGTCCCCACTGTCAGCCTCTCACGTACAGCCATCTTCCGATGACTCTCGGTTGTTGACCACGTTGACCACACCGTGCCGAGTGCACCCAGACTGGAACGACACGGAGGTGGGGAAGACGGGGCAGTGGAGTCGCAGATGGAGAGGAATGGGAAAGTTCACTGGTTCGGGTGCGGGGCAGCACAGCCACGGTGCACGGGAGACGGGAGCAAGAACAGAGGTTGAAGAAGGAGCACGGCTGTTGGATTAACATCCAACGGTCCAGCTGCTAGAATCATTTGTTGATTAAGTTGACAAAGCCATGTGTACACGTCCGCTTAGCAGGACCACAAGTTAGTCACCAAATCTGACGGGTCCCAGCTGTCAGGTGGAGGAAACATTTTTTTCAGCTTAATAAGGAGGAACTTTCCTTGCGTGCGACCATGGACCTCGTGGGTCCCAGCCGTCAGGCTCTCCACGTACAGTCCTCTTTCGATGACTCCCGTTTGTTGACCACGCCGCACCAAACACAGCGAGGCGCTGGACGACGGCGAGGCCCCGGACGGGAACGACTTGGAGATGGGAAAACGCGGCAGTGGAGTCGCAGATTGAGAGGAGAAGGGTTATAACTGGTTCTGTTGCGGCATGGGGCTGTAGTCTGTGGAGAATAACAGGAGGTGTCGAGGGGTGGAGGGATAGCCTGGCCGGCGGTGGGGTAGCGCTTCGCAGCGATGCGTGCTAAGAAGAGCCGCTAGCCGCCGGAGGCCGGACCAGGCGGTCCCGGCGACGCTGGAGGAAGAAGACGAGAGATTCAAGGTGCATGTCGGCAGTTGGATATGAATCCAATAGTTGTGGATGACACAATCATCTGTTGACCAAGTTGACAACGCCCTGCGTAGGCTTCGACCTATTGGCCCACATGTCAGCCTGCAAAAATGTGGCATATATTTAACCCATGTTTTCTAGAATGTACAGTCCATTTGCTGGGCTCGGTGAACAAGTAATTTTGTGTCAATCAGGCCCATTTATATTTTCTAAGAAATCCCAGCCCATTTGCACTTCCTTGAAATACACGTATTAGGTGGGCTCATTATATATATAATGTTATGTTAGAAGGAGCAATTAATATCAAAGAATAAACCGGAAAGGCACATTATATATATATAATTAAGAAATTAGCGATTTATTGCTCAAAATAAAAATGAGCGCGTTATTATTTAACTTGTCCTTAAAATCTTCGCAAGCTTTTGTACGCAATCACCAGGATTTTCCTTGCCTGTGAGTCAAAAACAACCAGGATTTTCCGTTAAACATTTACTTTTATAAATTAATAACACGTGGGATGTTTTTATAATTTATATATAAGTCTCTATAAAATATACGATAACAGTATAATATAAATATATATAATGTGGTTAGAAGGGAAAACATAAATTGGACACTGCATTACTTTTATAAGAGACATGCGTTTTATACCCCGACAGTAGGCATACTAAAAAGTTCACACACAAATACAACAGAAAAGGTAAACATTCATATCAAACTCAGGTTCACAGGACACGTTCATATTCATAGCCAACATTCACTATCAACAACTCAAAAGATTCAGATATACACAAGCTCAGCATATCTATGCATCCAAATGATTGATAGATCACACGACAATATTCATACATAATTCACAAAAAGATTCAGATATACACATGTTCAGTATGTTTATGCATCCAAATGATTGAGATCACAGCCAATATGATCCATGGACGAACTTTAATTACCTAGGGTACAGACTGGTAAATGGTGTTCAATCGAAGGTACTTCTTGCTAAAATTAGGTCTTGTACGAGTAAACTTTCGAGTACATAATAGGCAGCACAGACGGTCTGAACTTTGCTTGTAGGTTTATCCTCAAATAGTGGCCTCGAGCCGAGGGAGGTTTGAGCAACTTGGCCACTACTTTCATCCAACTAGTTTACTGGCTCATCTTGGTCCTGTATCTCGCCAAAATTCTACATTGCAGACGAGAAAGGAGGTGGTTGAGAAAATGAACCACCCAAATTTTTTGTGCAGTTCAACTGAAATAGAGCATCCTTGGCGTGCAGACTGAATAAGTGTCAGATGAATATACGCGTCAACCAACTTGTCTGGAATCTTTAGACTCCATGCCATATAGTTCGCAACCATATGTTCCGATAACCAAAAGGCACAAGTTGGGACCAAAGACTGGACTGCGTTTTTCTAGGCTATGCACCAAGCAATATTTTTGGCATTCACTCTCCTAATACATGGAGTTTGACAATTGGTTGACGCCGGTTGATACTCGAATGAATATAGGCACTTATTGTCAACATTGATGCTTATCTGAGTGAACTTTGGAGTACATAGCAGCAGCATAAGTACCTATCCATCTGATCATTTTGTGCAGTTCTATTGAAATCACCCGATGTAATGATTTGCCTGCGAGTTCAGGATCCAAATTACTCCTTTATAAAATCGGCAAACAGTAGCACAATACCAAATTACCAATACATATGACAGGCACAATAATCAGGATAAAGACCAGTACCAACCTGTGTGAGGTAGCATATCAATTACTATTTCCTTTGACTGGAAGCCGAGATAAGCCAAGCGACTGACAGCAAAGGAAGAAAGAAAGCGGAGATTAGTGACTGACAGGAAAGGACGGAAGCTGTCGAGGCAATGAAGCACCCAAAGTTTTTGTGCAGTTCCACCAAAATCGAGCATCCCTGTTGGCACATATATTGAGTGAGATTACTGTAATAGTGGGACTAGTTGATGAAACATACACTAACAAATAGAAGCACCCTCATTATCTTAATTGGTAAAGTTAGCAACATAGTAGTCTTGCTTAAAGAGAGGTATTAGTTTATTTAATCAGTGCCAATTAGCTCAACTCAACACTCAAAGCATTGCCATTTATCATAGGTTGCAAAACTTAAAAGTGCAAAGATAAAGGAGTTTCTCATGACAGTAGCACGATACAAATAGATATGACAGCAAACTAATATGGATGAAGGCCTTAGGCCCGTACCAACCTGGAAAAAAAGCTTATTCATGTAGTCCCATAAGAGATGATAAAGCACTCACTGGAATCACACAATAGTATATATTTTTGTGCACTTCAAATGTATGGTTGAAATCACTCTTGTTTACCAGTGCTGAGATTATATCGAAAGATTATCAAGAACTTCCAGCAGAGTTAAAGCACTGGCTGGGATACAGTTCATTGTATTGTCTTGTGTAGTTCCACTAAAATGTATGATTGGCACAACATGATCCCTGTTTGCACAAGTAGGAACAAGGTGAAACCTTCATTAGCTTAGTGAGAAAGGATAGGAAGACATTAGCATATTACTCAAATAGTAGCATCAAATTCATGATGGACAATACGCAAAACATTGCCTCATTGAACCAATGGCAATAAATTGACATGCAAAACAATAGCACTATTATGTCATGACACTAATAATATTCCCTCCCTGCTCCACCACATGACTCACCTCCATAGACAAACATTCACACGTACATGATTCAGCATAGGGTCCTACTAAAGATTTATTTAACTCCAACAGGAAAATTAGGCAGTAATAAATTAGTGCTACTTAAGTACTCCTAATTAATTAAGTGAGACAGTAGAAGTGGAAGAGCTCCCTGGAGGATCGTCTCACATGTAAGGTAGTCGTTGCCGGAGCCCTTGAATAGTCTCGACTGAGGCCTCTGGCTTCAGCAAGATCGCCTTGGCACTGTTTATTCTTCTTCTTCTTCCTCTTCATGCTCTGTTTCTCTTTCTCATCACCAGTTGGTGAAACCAAGTACATGATTGGCCTTCTAATTCAGAATTGGTTTTGTCAGTGAGGGAGTACAAGTGTACTAGTAAAAAACAGCATTATTTTCTCATGGCAGTCGGAAAATAGAGATGAACACATGCATTAAATATCATTCTTACCTAAAGGAAGGTTATGGCACCAATATGGATGATGAGGATTGGAACACAGATCTCCCTTTGTGCAGTTCCACCAAAATGAACCAACTGTTCCATTCTGACATTCCAGTTAGACAGCACAAAAGTCACTTCTTTTAAGAAGAGGTTTGTGTAGTGCACCAAAAGGTCACAACAGCAACCAGGTGAATTGGATATCCCTGTTTACACAAAAAGGCACAGAGGAAACAATCAGAGTCTCGAACAATTACAGGCAAAAACATTTGGCTAAACTTGTCAGAGTCTCAAACAATTACAGGCAAAAACAATGGCATGGCTTCATTTTTACCAGGGACATTATATTAAGAACAACTAAGGCTGCGTTCGGTTCACAGGTTTGGTGCAGGATTTTCGTAGGAACACAATTCCTACGGTATTCTTTCCCTTCCAACCATTCGGAACACGGGAAAGGTGAATAATTTCATAGGAAAGCTGGTCTGGTAGTACTGATTCCATCGGATTAGGAACATCCATGCGCTACTCATTTTTTGGGCGGAAGCCCGAGGCAGGCGCTCGCTGCCATGCGTTAGACAGATTGTGTGATGTGTTTGCCCGAATAAAAAAATCAACATATGTGTGGTACGTGAGGTGAGGACAAGAGTAGTCACTGTGCAGCTGAATAAACAAATAGCATCTCATACTGCCAAGCATGCTACTCTAAAAAAACAAATCTGTACATTTCGTAGTCCATCCGAACACATTCTCTTGAGAGTTTCCTCCGGTTCGTTGTTCCATAGTTTTATACCTACATTCCTTTCCTATTCCGGTCCTCTTTTCTGCCCCTTTATTCCGACCAGAGCGTAAATATTTGGTATAAGGGCATGGGACAGTGGGTGCACCAGCAGTACAGCACCATGTACGTAAACAGGGGCATAAAGTGGTGATTCATAGTTTGTTGCCCCGAGAAACAAACATCCAAGAAACATATCTGGGTTGGTCCCATTTTTGTTCACTCTAGCCTAAACGCTGCCCCTCCTCCCCTTCACCGGCGGAGGGGGATACGTCCGGATCTGTAACCAGCGGTGAGGATAGAAAGCCAGTGTTTTTTGAAGGGAGAAAGACAGTGTTACTACCCCTATCTTGTTTAGATCTGGAGAGGATGAGAGTGTGTGAATAGAGCAGCCCTAGCAAGCAAGCGCGGAGGCTCCGGCCTATATATAAGTAGTGGGGTAGTTTTCATTTTTCACTCCA
The DNA here is from genome assembly GCF_018294505.1 of Triticum aestivum. Taxonomy (NCBI): domain Eukaryota; kingdom Viridiplantae; phylum Streptophyta; class Magnoliopsida; order Poales; family Poaceae; genus Triticum; species Triticum aestivum. The sequence goes on along the minus strand of NC_057807.1, from coordinate 179,209,642 downwards.
TCAAAACAATCGTTTAAAATTGTGTACTACTACATGCCAGGTCGCGGTTTTTTTTAGTTGTTGATTGTTTTTTGAGATAGCTACCTGCTTGTTCCAAGTGGTGTTATGGTGTGCCAGGTCGCACTTTGTATCGTTCAAGTCTGGTACTACAAGTCCCTCTAAAATTAGCGGAAACGTGGGTTGCCCCAACATGCATTATTATTTATATTTTCTACTCCCTCCATTCCTAAATATAAGTCTTTTTTATTAGCCACACCTAAGACAAGAATTTTTTTATTAGCAGTGAACCCCACATGTCATAGACACAAAAATTGTGGCAAGATTCCCTTAGGCAAGCCAAAGTGTGTCTAACAATTTAAGCAACTCAGGTTAGGCAAGTGTGGCAAGTGTGGGAAAAATAATGTGCCAACATAAGACAAACATAGTCACAATCCAAACAGCCCCGTAATTTTTTGTGACATGCATGAAAATTTGGTTAGTTAAATTTATAGTCAAAATTTGGCAAGGTGCATCAAATCAACACATGCAAGTATCAAAAGGAAAGTCACGGCATGCATGCATGCGTTGTACTCCCTCCGTTTCCAAATATAAGTTTTTTTAGAGATTGCAACAAGTTACTACATACGAAGCAGAATATGTCTACTCCTACATACGAAGTAGCCCATTTGAAATGTGTAAAAAGACTTTTATCGAGTGCAGTGCTTTGATGTGTCGCGTCAACTTGTACAAGACCGAGAAATTTGATTACTACGACGCCCTCTCTCTCGCGGACGAGCTTCGGTGCCTTAACTGCACCTGCCTTTGGCTGCATGACAGGTGGGCCAACCACCTATTGGGCCCACCTGTCATAGACGCAAAGGCAGGAGCAGTAAGTAGAAGCTTTCGCTACACGCTATCTCTCCCGCATGAGGTGGACGGACATGCAGCAGTGGATTCGATACTGTAGAAGTAGGAGTAACATCATTGTTCGTCTTCTCGAAGAGGCGAAGAGCCAAGCACAAACCGAATGTGGCAGTTGTGAACGCTCGCGTGGTGCGGTTCCTTGGAGTACTAGCCAGGCTCTTGCATGAGACAAAATTGCTATTGTTTAACAATTAAACTCCATTATCCATTGGTTGATACTCATTCTGCATAGGTCCACGCGCTTAGCACCGTTTCCTCCTAGGGTCACCAATGTTTATTTGCTAATTAATAGCATTCCATGCAATGAACTAGCCATTGCAAGTCATTAAAAGCATGCACACCTCTCATCTCTTATTGGTTGATACGTATGTCAAGAAACAAGAAACAAGGTAGAAATTAATGCACCGCGCCTAAGTGTTTTGGGACTATTTGGTTTTCGTAAGATGACTTACACACCTAGACAGAGGGAGTAGTATAGACCTGTAAACCGGAAAGGAGTATTTGCCTTTCTAGAGATTTCAACAAGTGACTAGACTACACCGTGTGCAGTACCCCCTCCCTTCCGGTTTATAGGGCTCAAATCTCAAATCTCATGAACCAAGGCATTTTGCGATTGGAGGAATGTACTGTATCTCATACTTTACAAAACTACCCTAATTAAACTCATGCATTAATTACATAGTTCTCTCGTTTTCCTCTCTGCCTTGGTCGCGGTGCACAATATTGAGCACTCCTATATGACTAGCCGCTCTATCTACATGCGGGACATTTCAAAGCATCCGGGCCCGCGTGCCATCCACCAAATCACAGTGAGGTGCTACAGTCGAGACACAGCTGTCACCCCGGTGTGGCCGTCATGACCCGTGATATCACAAAACCCACACCTTTACCAGCAGTGGTAAGGTGGCCTCCAAGTTGGACTGAACGAAGAAATCATCATTTCATTGGAACGCTCGTTCAAGCCCTTTCTTCCCTTTCTTTAAGAAAACCTCACTCCAGCTTACTCACTTCTGCCATTTTTCTTCTCTACCGACAAAGGAAAGGTGGGCGAATTAGTTATGTTGCTATATTTTCATTCCAATAATCTTCTTTTTGCGAAGTACCGACCGATTCTCACATCCTATTCTTTTCCCGTTTTCATTGCGATTGTGGTTTCCTTTCAATTGCTTTTTGTTTGTCAGTTCATTGATGGATCCTGGAGCACTAGGCAAAGAGTTGCCGGCGGACAACCCACTGGAGATAGCGATCTCCAGGAAGCGAGCACCAACCAACGAGTTGACCATGTTGGCGGGCCAACCCATGGAGACGAAGAACTCCAAGAAACAAGCACTGGCCAAAGAGTTGAGGACGTTGGCCGACGAACTCCTCAAAGAAAGTTGGAAGAACAGCAAGGGCCCCACCGTGCCTACCCCAGGAACTCTGATCGCCACCTATGTGAGGCTCAAGACCGAGTTTGAAGAGATAGTCGCTGTTGAGAAGCAGTATTCCCCTGGCAAGGTGATGGCCCCCATCAAGGACGAGGAGATGGCCCTCGGAGGGATGAGATCCCCCGATGAGCTGCACAAGGTAAAAAATAATGGCTTATTACCATAGTTGTGGTTTTTGATTATTTGCAATGTGCTTGCTTTTTGATTATTTGCAATGTGCTTGCTAATATGTTAGGGTTGTGCAGGTGCCGGTGGTTGTCCTTGATGATTCCGATGTCGTGGCCCGTCCTGTTGGCATCGCCCCGGAGATCGATTCTGATGCCGCTGTCCATCCTGTGGACATCGGCCCAGAGATCGATTCCGATGTCGCGGTCAGTCCTGTGGACATCGCCCCAGAAATCGATTCCCATGCCGCTGTCCGTGCTGTGGTCATTGCCCGAGAGATCAATGACAAGAAATAGTTGGTCGCGCTAATCCTTCAGGGTAGTTTGCATTGCCCTGTGTTTAATTACCAGAACGATGCGTGTTATCAAACCATCTTAGGGCTAGTGCACTGTCTTGTGTGGGCGGATCTTGCTACTTTTGTTTGATAGTGAGTCATGCGATGAATCATGTGAACCCTCTCTGAGTTATGGAAACAGATGTATCCTCACCAGCTTTTGATGTAATATATGGCATGCTTACATGTAAGTTTGAACTGTTTATCATATCAACGGGGCTTGTTTGATGATTCTTGGTGTTAGTAGGCTAGCTACTGTGCGAGATATAGTACTTGCAAAACACTCACCGAAGAGAAATGTTGGGGCTGATGATCTCGTGGTATGCTTATACTTATCCCTCGTCGATCGACCAATAGCCCTAGCTCCTAAAATTGTAGGCTTAGCGATCGATCAGACAATAGTCGACATACATTCAGGCCTCATTTGGTTCATAGGGTAGGAAAATCGTAGCAAAAGTACAGAGAGCGTGCAACACAAAATCATAGCAGTGTAGAGACGTATTCCCTCCAAAATAGATGACCTAGGCGGGCTAGTTTGGCCTAGTGGGTTTCAGTGATATGACGTGGTACAGTGCCGTCCAGTCTTTGCATGTGGTAGCAGTATTGCGCGTACAGTAAGTTTTCTTGAACAAGCGGAATTCAACGAAGTCATGATGGTTCCTTCGTCCGAACAACTTACAGTGGGAAAGGTTGGGCCTGCGATACGACCGGGGTAGACCAGGATAATTTTGTGCATGGCAGGTGGACCAGGATGGACGATGTCCCACATGTCGGCGAATGAAAGTATTCTTTCCGATATAGAGGACGAGCAACGAGTATTCATTGTTTATTTTTGATGAAATCTATTGTCTCCACTGTTACTCCTTGACTTTGTCAATGCCTCTCTCTCCTCCACATAAACGGGGACTACTTGCTATGCATGCAGCGGGCAGCTGGCGTCTTGAGGGGCCAGGGCGGTGAGAGCGGGCTCTGGAAGCGGTCCGGACTCCAGCATGGCCCACCTCACATTATTACCATATATTTCTTGGAGTCCGTGCGTGGCGGGCGGGCGATCTCTTCTCCCTCCTCTGTTTCTCTCTTCTCAGCCGACGCCCGCCGAGCGATTAGATTTCGGCTATCGACGGTTTATTCAATTATGGTCCCACATGTCAGTGAAATTGCAAGATAATGCGTGTCCCCTCTAGTGAGCGGCGTGCGAGCTGGACTGTCAGGGTTGCGACGCGTACGAGTCGTAAGTGTGCCGCCTTTTCCTTTAGAACTTGCGAAGAGTAACATTTTCACGCGATCGATCGATAGAAATCCAAAACAAAATGATGAGGGTGGTGCTTTCCCGCTCGTTAGGCGGGCTAGTTCGAGTGATATGACGTTCTACAGTGTCGTCCACTTGCTCCATTTTTATGTAAGCAAGAGTTTACACTCTTACGCGGGAGGAGTGCAAAACACCGCGGATCTGATTTTGATCGAGGGATAACTGTTCCCTGCCAAATAATGGAGGATTGTTAGCGATTATAGCATGCTAGTTAGGGCATCTCCAGCGCTGGCCCACAAATTTACACCGGCATTTGTCCGAGCACACTGATGGATGCCATCCGATGCTGCCCACATACCTTTCGACAGCTATATGAACTAACCGGACGAAATTCGTGCAAACAAAGCAAATTTCAAATTAACCAGATGAAATTCATTACATTTCGAAAACTTTTCCTACAAACTGGACGAAATTCATTACATATTTCGCACAAACCGTACTAAACCTACTGTAAACCTAAACTAAACGATCGCCGGCGCCCGACCACCATGTCCGGCCGTGAACCCGAGAAAGCCAGCCATTGCCTTTGCCTCCTCCTCATCTGCATCGATAACCTCCTCCTCCGGCCGGAGCACAAGGTTCTGAAGATTTCCGCCTCCACGTCACCGTCAAGTGGCTAATCGGCCGCCGATGTTTACCCCACCAAGCTTGGCGTCGACTGAGTGGAGTAGCCGTGGCCTTCCCGGGACCAGAGCGGTGGTGACCTACCGTGTACTACTCTTCCTCACTGCCGGCTGCGCCTGTGCACGCACGCCGGCTTCGTGGTCGTGGCGGCGGAGGGCGGCCGGGGGGGTGCCGGCGATCTCCTTCGTTTGCTCCTGCGATAGTATGTCGAAGAGAGCTTTGGAGTGCGCCTGGAGCGGAGCCGCCAATGTCCCTCGTCTGCTCCTACGACAGTACGTCCAAGAGAGCTTCGGAGCGCCAGGAGGCCATGGTTGAAGTGGTGCCGACAGAAGGAAGGGACCGGAGGAGAATAAGTGTGGGTCTTTGGCTATGGCTGGGAGCTGGGGCTCAAGTTCATATAGCGGGCGAATGGCAATGAGCCACGGCAGACGGATGGACAACTGGCGCCGGAGTAGGTTCGTCGGGCATGAATGGGGACGCTGCTTCATTGACTTAACTGCAGATGTGTTTGGGTTACTGACATGTGGGCAGAACGGGCGTCTGGCCCGCATGTCAGTGACACACCAATTGCACCTGCAGTTAAGTCCGGTGAATGCGGCATTGACATTCCGGAGAGACGGTGACCATTTCAGGCGGGAAGCGCGCGCTAGCGATGGAAGGGGTTTCGGTGTGCAGTGGCACTAAGATCGGTCGCTCACGATAATACATACTCCGTACCATACTACCATAGTACTCTCTCTAGCTTAGGCTGTTTTATAGATTGGTGTTGTGATGGACTATATACATGAGCAAGGCGGTCCGAGTATGACCGTTGGTGTTGAGCCAGGTGAATACATGCTCGGCGTTCGCGTAGGCCTCCATCAAACGTCTAAACAGTACTGTCAGGCACCGCCAGGGCGCGCAGGTGATGGGCTCGCCGTTTGCGTTGCGCCATGAGCAGGACTTTGATTTAGAGGGCGACGTGCATGCATTAGCATGCTTTGACAGCATGAGCGTGAGTGTCTGACGCAAAGTATTTCATTTTCATTTGGCTGACGAGGGTGCATTGCAGTGACGAGTCCGTGGTTTGATTCCCCACATATGCATAATTTTGGTTTTTACAGTATTTCTTTCTCCATTCACAGGTAGGCCCGCGCAGATAGAGAAAGAACACGAGCTGATGAGGTGCATGCGGACTGTTTGACTGGTCAACCATACAAATACGGAGCTATACGCTGAGCCAGTGACCGTATAATCACCATATCTCGTATACAATGATCAAAGTGAGCTATCAAGACAAGTTCGATGACCGCCAATGCATTTTACTCGGTAATAAATGACCAGGATTGAAGGGGAATCCTAATTTGCTTCGTCTTCTGTCCTTGAGCTCTTGACAAACCAATGCACTATACGGTTGTTCGGCCACTCCACCCCAGAGCTCTCACCAAGCGTCGTTCATGCCACTGCGCGGCACACTAACCGGTAAGGCAGCGATGGCATCCCGCCGCGCCGAGTTCCTCGCCGCCCACGAACACACACAAAATGGTAGGGAAGCGATGGCATCCCGTCGTGCCGAGTTCATCGCCGCTCGCGACCTCACAACTATGTGGGAGGAATTTGAATATGCCAAGGCCGAATGGGCGGTAGAGCAAGAGGCGGCCAAAGCCGCACAGAGGGAGCGAAAAAGTTAGAAAGCACTCAAGAAAAGAGAGGCCCGTCGCCGCAAGAAAGAAAAGGACGCATGCGCTGCTGCAGAGAGGTCGGCGGAGATCCAAGCACGGTCGGGTGTCGCTGACAAAGCCGGGAAGGAGAACGACGGCGTCTGGCCAGCATGTGAGAAGTAGTAGTACTAGTAGTTAGTGTGTGTGTCTGTGTCCGAGTATGAGCATGTACCAGTACTACTAGTTACTACTGTAGTTTTTAGAGCAAATTACCAGTACATTAGCCTAGACTAAATGGAAACATCCCTATCCTATGCATCAAATGGCATGTCTTTCTCTATAGGAATTGAGATGCATGTCATCTCACTTCCTATGATTTTCATATTCCTATCCTATGAACGAAAGGAGGCCTTTGTTGGAGTAAATACTGTAGCTAGCAGTACTGCTGGTACAGTAGTTTTCTTCAAGAAGCGGAATTCAACGAAGTCATGATGGTTCCTTCGTCCGAGCATCTTCAAAGTGGGAAGTGGGCCTGTGATTTGACGGCTCATTAGTCATTGTTACTGCGGCGCGACGACCTGGGTGACTCTCCCTTGGAGTTCTGCGTGCATGGCAAGTGGACCGGGATGGTCGACGTCCCACATGTTGGCGAATGGAAGTATTCTTTCTGATATCGAGGAGCAAGGAAACCGCATGGTATAGTATCACTGCTGATTGGTTCGCAAAAAATAGTATCACTGCCGATTTATAATTATTTTTTATTTTTGATGAATGCTAGCGTTTCAACTCTTACGACGAAGGGTGCCAAACACGGCACGTGCTGGATGTCCCACGCGTCAGTGAAAGGAGTGGGACATGAACAACATGGTAGAGCCTAGCGTAAAAAAACAGCGTGGTAGAGCGTCTCCACTTCTTCCACTTCTGGGTCGGAGACCACACGTAGTAGTACTTAGTGGTATGAACGATACAAAGTGCGACCTGGAGAGAAAGACACGTCTAGTTGGAAGGTCTCAGGCCATACACGTAAACAAATATAAAAGTTAATATGTGCCTCCAACTAATATAGTAGTAGTAGAGTACTTAGGCACGTACTCCATAACATCATCGTGCATTGCACGTACAACATTTAGTGGTAGTACGTAGTAAGAGACAAATGCTGCCCAAGAGTTCCCTTCTCGACCTACTTTTGGCTGTTTGGTAGAGTGTATGGAGGGTGCATGAGTCCACACTAGTTTAGCACAAATACACTAGAAGCATGCATGAAGAGAGCATGCATGAAGAGGGGTGTTGAGTTGAGCATGCATGAAGAGGGAACAACTATGCTGAGACGAGAACACAACCGAACACACCCTGTATGCCACGCATGTTCATACCATTTGTGCCTTTCTACTTCACTTACTGTGCTACATTACTCAGGTTCGTACGTCCACTCCTGGGTACATGTCCGTCTCGTAGTTCGAGTCCCACGTGTTCTTCATATAGATGGAATGATCGTTGCATAACACGTGCACCTTGATGCTAGATGTCTCGCATGTTGGCAAAAGGATGAACAAAGCTCACGTAAAAAAATAGAGTGGAAGAACATAGATTCCAGACGACCAAGAAGGAGCAAGGAACCTCGTGGTGGAGCGTCTGCACTCATAATATTTAATACTATTCAGCGATATAAAATTAACCAATCATCTCCACAGTGGATTGGAAGAGTATGAAACATGGCAGCCCATTGTAGTTACATCATACTAGTACATGGCTAACCCATGCTATCACCATATTTCTTGGCTTCCCTGCGACACCTATCTCTAGTAATCCAGCAGCCTGTATCGCTTCTCCCTCCTCGTCTCTATCAAAGTGCGGCGGGCTGGCGTTTCTGCCGTCTATTGAGGTCGGTTAACTATCACATGTTAGCAACATGCCAAAAGCATTCTAAAAAAATTCCTTTCACGTTCCGTTTTCAAAAAGAAAAAAATCGTTTCACGTACAAATTTGCCTGTATGCTTTGAGCAACTTGCATGTCCTATACTGCTCCTGTTTGATACTCTAACTTAGCTAGAGGTTAGACTAACTCATGACTAATCCTGAACTAACTGTAGCCAAAGGGGTGTTTGGGTGACAGGGTTAGATTGACAATAAATGCACTTCATGGAGAGAGAAAAGTGATTTTTCAGTGGTCCCAATGAGAACTATCTCCAGTTAGTACCTCTTGGGTGGGATAGTTTTTTTGGTGGGTTCGGTGCAACTTGCTCCAATTTAAACCCTCATGCTTGGATACTTTAGGGCTATTTGAGCCCCAACTAGCTCAAACTAACTCTAACCCATGGATCCAAACCGGGCCTATGGCCAGTCTCGACGCAGAGCAGTCGCATGCACCGGGAAGCGGCGCTCTCTCGGCTGTCGCGCCACTTCAAAGCTGGCGCCAGTGAGAGGTCGCCCCCGCTCTGGCTAGGCATTAATGCAGCACTGACGCTCCAGGGTGACACTGACCGTTTCATGCGGGAAGCGCACGCTGGCAAGGGAGTATAGGTTTTGAACCGTTTCAGGTGTAGTAGTAATGGTAGTTTGCAAAACTACTCAATTATTGCACTCAGTTTCCTAAGAAATTGTGATAAAAAACGTTACTCCACAGCCCGCTTCCCTTCTCCTTCATGCTCGTGATTTGCGTGGCCATGTTAATGTGGTTGTGTCAAAAAATGTCACTTCCTGCTCGTGATTTGCGTTATACAGTTACAAGCAAGATCCTCGTGCATTGCACGGAACATCAATATGCATTCTTTTACAAAACACCTATTGTGATTGACCCATGCAGGAGTAATCCCATGTGTAAAAACTAATGATATCTCGAGAATTTTATCGGAAAACTGGTATCTCGAGAATGTCATCAAAAAAATGAAAGATGAGAGATAAGGCGAGGAGGAGTGGAGCGTGGTGGTGACTGGTTGTCGGAATGGGCGGAGGCATGGGGATGGACGGCGCCGGTAGGCGGCAGGGCCACCATGCATGCTAGATTGTTCCAGAGACTTATTCCTTTTTTATTTGCTGAGCAATGAGGTTGCGGGAGATAATGATGTGGAGAGAGGTGCGGGTATCTTTTGTAAAATTATCATAGTTTGCTTTCTATCCGTTAGATATAGATCATACGGTCTGTATTACAAGATGGCAGGCACACCATCATCGCCAACTCGTTTTTTTATGAGGGTACAGATGATAAGTTTGCTGACTACTAAAGTAAAGTGGAATCTGTCCATGTTATGCAAGTAAATAAAGGTGATTGTTTATCATACGGGTAAGGTTGGATGAAGGGTGGTAGGAACAAATGCTCCGCCTAGAGCATGTGTGTGTGAGATGGAGTCTTAGTGTGTGT